>NW_028280945.1:812500-1005443 GCF_059751285.1 Brachycentrus maculatus
TATTTATTCTATGTCGTGAACAACGGAGAAATGACTCGAGACAACAATATGGAGAGGTCTGGTTAAAAGGCTCAAATTATATTCTAATTTGATGTTTGTTCAACAAACGAGTTTATTTCAATAAAATATAATTACGACATCACTAGAGACATCTACATCTTTACATCTCACCAATAGATGTCTCTAGTGAAGTTCTAGTGATTCAAGAACAAGGTTTCTAAATTGGTTCATATATTTAGAACTTCCAAAAATTTGAGTAGTGTGGTTGTCAATAATGGGTAGAATTGGTGAATGTTACACGTGTGTAAAGTGATCACTTAATCCAGCCTTTGACGGTCGTCAGCCCCGTAAATGCCCAGACTTCCATATTCTTCTTCATCTTTGATGAGATGTTAAAAAATAATATGAAAATATAATTACCCTGCGATGCTAATATGTACGAGTCTTTAAACGATTTGTACAAATTAGCAATGTATAAGTTATAATACATAATCTAGTTCAATTAAGGGTGTGCAACCCCGAGTGCTCTAGTCAATACTGATTATCTCCCCTATCTTTCGTCCGCCTCCGTAGTGTAATGGTCAGCACGATCCGCTACCGTTCTGGAGGTCCCGGATTCGATTGCCAGGGTCAAATAAATATAAGTGATTTTTTTCACACTTATATTATTTATTCAATATTACCCTGGACTGGTACGTGAAGTGGAGGGCTGATTAATTTTCCTTCATGCAATAACAATCAAGATTACACTGTGTTTATATAATGCAGGGCCCTATGCACCATTGAGGTGCGGATAAGGGTTTGAAAAATCTACTCTTTACTCATTCCTATCATATCCTCTCATACCTATCCTTCACTTATGTGATCTTTAGTCAGTCAATAATATTTAACTACTATATACATGAATCTGAGGTGGAAAATTGATCACTTAAATTATGAAATAGAGATGATCGAGAGAAAATCAATAAATTTGTAATAAATATATATATTGTGAATTCCATATAAAATAAATGTAAGCCAGTGAAAAGAAAATCTCATTTGAAATGAATAAAAGAAAATTGTTTTTTATTCATTTTGAAAAATTTGTTTGAAAATATTATATTTTGCAACACGTGGTTGAGTACAAAACATATATAGGTTTAAAAATAAAATTATTGTTTTATATATTGTAACGAGAAAAAACTTGGAACGATCAGGTATCGCTCACTCCTTTCAAGAACGTCATAAATCAAAAAACTTGATTTTCTAAGAGATCGTTTTTAAAGTTTGAAAATAAAATGAAATGTATTAAAAATGAATATCAAGCCACTTATTGATCTTTTTACTGTGCAACAGATCTTTTAAGGTAAAACCTGAATGTTTTTTCTTGATTTGAAAAATATTTAGTTTATTTAAAAAATATTAAAACAATACCTTTTCTTCAACCAAACAACCGTTTCTGCCCAGCAGCGGGTAAATATTAAGTTAAAATTATGCCGCTTTTTCTGGGATATAGTACATTTTCTGGGCATTCCGAAAACATGCACAACTGAAAATTGACGACTTTTGTTTTATGACGTTCTTGAAAGGAGTGAGCGGTATGTCAAATACATAAAACGGTTAGGTTGGGAGTTGAAATAATCGGTGGGTATATATGAGGAGATGCACGAACGTGGAAGAGGCGAAGAATGTTTGCAAAGACAGAATAGTGTGGCGTTCTATTCTCTCTGCCTACCCCTGCGGAGAAGCGGCGTGAAAGTTAGTTAGATTATATTATGAATCTCAAAAATGATTAAACGGTGTTGAATTCCAAATCATGTTCGATTTTCCCATTAAGCTAAAACAATTTCGTATTTAGATATCAAATAAACAATACGGTTATAAATAAGATGGAATTTATTTCCGAAAGGGGGATTTGTAATCGTAATAAATAACAATACAAATAGCCCGACGCAGTGGGATACGCGCCCTAAATCCATTTAAAACTTGGGCCATATATCGTACCGCGGGCCGCCGTGGTTCAACCCCTGTTCACTTATTCTGAGCTGGCGTTAAGTTTTAACACATTGGATGAGCTCATTTAGTTCAATCGACCCCGGAAGGGACTAGTGCAGTTCAAGCGAATAAATAGGAAGTCTAGTCCGTTTATTATATAAAAAAGTCTAGCTCTGAAATGTAAGTTTTAACAATATCACACATGTTTTAAAATGATGGTGAATATAGTAAAACACGTGTCATATTAAATTTATTAATTTACAGTGGTGTGTTTTTACAAAGCAAAAGTTAAATATAAAACAAGATAAAAAACTTTGTCATTGTTTTTATTAGTGACAGGATTATAAAATTGGAACGAAAAAACATTAAAAAAATATGTAAAATGTAAAGGGTTAGCTAGCACATTATTTTTTTTTCTCTACACCATTTGACGATACTCTAGGAAAGGGAAACAGCTATGAAAAAAAAGGATATCCAAACGTTCTGTTTTCATTTTCAATAATAATGACTGTACTGTATAAAATATGATGGAGTTCATACAAATAAACGTATATTCTAACTGTTATCAATCCGATTTCACAGTGTAGGTTACAGCTTTTGGCTACCATACTGGAGGTCCCAAATTCGATTCCAGGGGTTTCTCAAAATAATGAGAATTTTTTCACAAAGATATTTATTAAAAGGACTGGTTGCATTTATTATTTACCTTGCTTATTATGTAAAAGGTTTATAGATAATTATGGCGATTTTAGTGTCTTCTAACTAAAAAAAAGATGTTTCATTTTAATCTGTGTTGGTAACAGGAGAGATATTCAATAAGTCCTTCTATTTATGTAATTAACGATCAATTTGATACAGTATCGATGCAATATAGTTTCTTATACATCATTGAGGCTGGATAAGGGTTAGAATGAAATGTTTTTTTAAAAATCATTTAGTAAGTTCAGGGCTTTCTGAAATCGCTCACTCTTTTCAAGAACGTCATAAATAAAATAAAACTTGATTTTTCAGGAGAACGTTTTTAAAGTTTGAAAATAAAATACAATGTACTAAAAATAAACATCAAGCCACTTATTGAACTTTTTGCTGTGTAACACATCTTTTTAGGTAAAACTTGAAGGTTTTTTCTCCATTTGAAAAATATTTAGTATTTTTGAAAAAATAATTAAACAATACCTTTTCTTCAAAATACAAAAACAACTTCTGCCCTGTAGCGGGTAAATATTAAGTAAAAAATATGCATCGTTTGCTGGGATATAGTACATTTTCTGGGCATTCCGTAGTACATTTTCTGGGCATTCCGAAAACATACACAACTGAAAATTGTCGATTTTTGATTTATGACGTTCTTGAAAGGAGTGAGCAAAATGTGATATTAATAATATTTTAATGGTAGGAAAACACGCTAACCAGTACATGACAAAGACGGAGTAAAGTTAAGTAAAATCTCGGCTAAGTACACGGCTAAAATCTCGACCTTATTGTCGAACTTCTGCGAGCGCTGGTTTGCTCCTAACATTCTCTTAAATGTTACTTTGTGTTCTCCGTAAGTAACACGAATTCAGATTAAGTAATTTTGAGGAATCTTAATAGCGCAGACGTTTTGCGGATTTTATGCAAATGTATGCAAAATGTCGCGGACTGTCGCCGTAGTATTTAATGAAGGTGGTCTCCTCGGCCGTTACATTAATTCCTCCAGCCTGTTGATGGGTAGGTATTTACCATTTGGCCCTTCGCAGATGGGATTGTTGGTGACAGTGGACCCACATACCCGAGTAAATAATTATAATTTATAGTTTCAAATGCTGCGAATAAGGACATTCGTACGAATTAACCTTTTTGTCCCACAGAAAATTCTCTGCGTTCACCGTAAAGCTGATTTACACATAATCACAAATGAATTCCGAATATTTAATTTTTTTTAATTTTAAAAAATTCCATTTGCTTTGCTGGTATTTTAAACATTGTATTGACTCTTCGTCTTGAACATAACGATTTGGTATATGTACAATGAAGATACGCATGTCAATAGTTAAAATAATAATACTTAAGTAGAAAAATATATACGTTTATGTATATAAAGCGTCATTTTCATAAAATATTACGTCAAAGACGGCGCACTTTTCGGAATTTAACTGTATTTTTAAAAGTTATTTATTCGTATTAACACATTTATGGGATATTCGATAGCCCATAGCTTAGATTTCTTTAAACCCACATAACGTTAAAAGAAAATTATTTTTTTGCTCAAAACACCGTTTTGTATTGAAAAAATAAGTTTTGCGTCAAAATGAAGATATTTTTGGCATATATTTTCTAAAAAAATGAACACGTAGACTAGTGTGGCCAGTCACGTCACGTTACGGTGAATATTTTTGCGTAAATCCCCTTAAGTAAAAGATCATATAAAAAATACAAATACAAAAAGATTCGTCCCATAAAAATGAATAACTTCCCCAGAATGATTTCCCCAGCTAGAGGTCGAAATTATAACTGATAAAATAATGTAATTATTAAATATTTAATGGTAACAAATGGTTTAGTGATAACTCACACAGAAGTAATTAGCAACAGGCCGATTATTATTAGCGAGGCTTAAAAGTAGAACGAGAAATTAATGGAAATTATTAGTAAAATAATTATTATTCGCCTCACAGGGTAACGAAAAATTGCTAAATATGGAAAAGTTTGTAATTAAATATTCCATTTTACCATTTTAAAGCGATTAAACACAAATAAATTGATTAAGTTTGAAACGTTATGATTAAAAACAGCAACATAATTTTGAAGTGTTGAAATATAAATCAATATGAGTTATTGTTTTCTGGTCGATAATGTAGATGATTTACGCCCGAGTCTTTTGTTATTATGTTTCAATACATTCTGGTTATTTATTGGGGTGTTAATTTAATATAAAGAGGTTTTGGTGGAATTTTCTCTTTATCATTGGAAAATTCAATTTTATAGCTTGCACAACAAAATCATGGGTTTTGGTAAAATTATAGACGAAAGCAATCGAGAAACAATATATTTGTGCCAATTTCAGTTCAATATTATTTGTATGTCTTACAACTACTAAACAATACGGTACAAACCGAAAAGATGGATTGAGCACAATTTATTAATTCAATCTTTTTTTTTTCATTTTCATATTTTTGATTTTTTGTTTTTAGTTTAAATCAAATATTTGAAGTTTATATTAGCACTTTTAATTTGATATTATTTCTGATATCAATCGTATTCTTGCTAAAATCTGAAATAAAATTTATTCCCACACGCTGGCTATCCCTTTTTATATATATATGTTTATAAATATATATATATATATATATATATATATATATATATATATATATATATATATATATATATATATATATATATATATATATATATATATATATATATATATATATATATATATTTATATATATATATATATATATATATATATATATATATATATATATATATATATATATATATATATATATATATATATATATATATATATATATATATATATATATAATATATATATATATATATATATATATATATATTATATATATATATATATATATATATATATATATATATATATATATATATATATATATATATATATATATATATATATATATATATATATATATATATATATATATATATATATATATATATATATATATATATATATATATATATATATATATATATATACATATATATATATATATATATATATATATATATATATATATATATATATATATATATATATATATATATATATATATATATATATATATATATATATATATATATATATATATATATATATATATAATATATATATATATATATACAGTATCTACTCAATGAATTAGGGCCACGCAGAATTCGCGCAATTTCTCAATTCAAACAGGAATAACTCAGAGAAAACCTTGAATAAAACAACATTGAATTTTATTTACACATGAACACTTTATTACGCTTAAATTATGCATATATTTTCATATAAATAAAGTTAGTATTTAGTATTTCCACCTTTGGCAGAAATAACTGCCTCAATTCTTTTTGGCATACTTAAAATGCACTGTTTTATCGTATTTTTTATTTCTTCGTCTTCTGACCAAATTTTTTGAATATTTTTTTTTAGACAGTCTACTGTCGGATTTGGAAATGAGTATACCTTATTTTTTAACATGCTCCATACGTTTTCTATAGGATTAAGGTCCGGAGAATTTCCAGGCCAGGGGAGCAAAGGCAGATTTTTGTTAGACAAAAATTTTATTATTGATTTAGCCCGGTGGCAAGGTGCCCCATCCTGCATGAAGGTGTATGAACCTTCTGTTGGGTCGAGTGTATGGTAGAAGGGCAATAAAATTCGTTCGAGGACCTGCTTATAGGAATTTTGGTTCATTGTTCCTTCCACGAAAAACAACGGCCCAGGTAAATTGTTAATAATACATGACCATATCATTGTTGCAGGGGGGTGTTTGATAACTTTTACCACACAGGCCTCATTGTAACGTTCCATTGGTGTTCTCCTGACGAATCGACGGCTCTCTGTCACGGCTTCTAACCGGCACTCATCACTAAAGATGACCTGAAAAATAATGAAAATTTAAGTTTAATTCAAATATATAAGTTTATTTACTAAAATAATATGTTGAAAATTCAATTTAAATACATACCTTTTTCCAATCATCTACCGAGTAATTTCGATGTAGCCTGGCCCATTTTAATCGATCCGCTTTCATTCGTGGTGTCAATTTTGGTACTTTTACAGGGCGCCTGCATTTCAGATTTACTTCGTAAAGACGTCGCCTCAGTGTTGATACCGATATATTTATACCCTCTTCTTCCAATTTTATTTTTAATGTTTTTGCTGATGCACTACGGTTTTCTAAGGCACTTTCAACGATTTTTCGATCAGTCCTCGGTGTTGTTTTTCTAATCCTACGACAGTTCTTTCGCCGATTGCTGGTGGCGGCTGACTGATTTTTTATTGATTTTGAAATTCTGTCCACTGTTTGACGAGAAACGTTTTCTTTTTTTGAAATTTCTCTATTAGATAGTATTCCTAATTTCAGTAGCACTATAACACTAGACTTTTTTTCCTCAGAAATGTCTTTACTTTTTCCCATTTTGTCCTTTTCAAAAAAAACACGTGTGTTTACAAAAAAAAATTATACTTTATGAACTAAAATTAAAAATTAAGTTTTTTTCACAAGACACGATAACTATATAACCTTTCTGAACAAAACAACAACCAGAACTCAAGAAACTTCACTAATAAATGAGATAGGACTATTTTTTGAACTTTCAACTATCTGTCTACCTGTGATAATTAGGGACCTTTCTCAGAAAAAGGGTTTGAAATTTTGTAAAGGCTTAAATAATCCAGGTATATTTTACATATTATTGAAGGTAATATACATGATATTAGATGTCAATAGAAAACTTAAAGTATTTATGTAAAATAAATATAATAATCCAAAAGATTTCAGAGTATTCAAAAAAATAATGGGTGGCCCTAATTCATTGAGTAGATACTGTATATATATATATAATATATATATATATATATATATATATATATATATATATATATATATATATAATAGTGAAAGACAAGAAAAAAAATTGACTTTGAATTTTCTAAAAGCACGAAATATAATTTATTATGTAGGTATAAAAAACATCAATAACTTTGTGGTATAGTAATATAAAACTCTCATTATTATTCATCGTTCACTTTGTATAATACCACTTTTATAAATACTTATTCGTGACTACCGGTTTCGTAATAATCATTCCATCATTAGGTCATGAAAAAAAGTATTACAATTTGACATTTGTACAAAAAATAAAATTTTGAAAGGGAGAAAGAAAACAAATGAATTACGATGGGAATATTTTTAAAAGTGGACTCGAAGTAAAATTTAGTTGATTATTTAAAATGGGTAAGTCTTTATTGATTGCTTAATTTATTTCTAATTTTTCTAGATTATCGAAACAATGACTATGTAGTTTTATTAACATGTAAAATTTCTATACCCGTTGATTTATTAAAATAATGGTCTTCGAAATAAAATTGATGGGTCCTATTCTGATGGCCGCGGTCGGTTTTATGTTCCCCGGAACGTAGTTGGTTGGTTAATATTTCACTATTTGACATTGAACATCTGCCAGACAGAATTGGCAGTGGAATAGCGAGATGGGGATAACACGAGGGTAATGGAGTCAAATCGGACAAAATGCTGAGCCATTTTTTGGCAGTTTGCAGTGGTTGGTTGTGATTTCTTACCCATTTGCTTTGAATAGTACAAACGCTAAGATCAAGCGAGATGATAATAAATACTCGTGCATCGTGGTGGGTATGTGAAAACGATTCTTACTATACATATGGAATTTTCACCAATTCCAGTGTTCATTTGCTCAAGGTGGATTTACATTGTGACAGTTACTGACGTCAGTACTGGCGCCAAGAACTGAATTACACTGTTTACACGTAGTCATCAGTCGAGGTTTTTATTTCATGGTGCCCATTCGCTTTCAGTCGGCACTCGGCTGCGCGTTCAAAAAGACGTCTCGTCTATGACTCAGCTGGCGGCAAGTTGGTACTTGCTGCAAGCTGCGTACTACAATTTCCATACAATAGCTTACACTGTTTATACGTAGTCATCAGTCGAGGTTTTTATTTCATGGTGCCCATTAGCTAGGGTGGTGGACTGACTTTAAACTAAACGCCGGGAATATTAAAGTCAGCACTGACGTGACAGCACTGTACTGACGTGAAATCAATTTATACGATAGCAGTACCGAGTCAGCACTGACTTGCCTTGTATTTGAAGTCAGTGACTGACTTAATATAAATCTGGCCTTAGTTGTTGAATTTTTCCATAATTTTACTTTAAATGTAATGTTTGACATTATTCATTTTACTCTTAAAACAGCATTTTAATTGACAAATTAAATTATTTACAATTATTGCATAAAATTATTTACAAATGTAAAAGTATGTTGTTTGATTTTTCCTTTTAAAAAGGCTGATATCCAAGAAAAATAAAATACGTTTTCTCGATGTGAATCCAGAATTTATTCCTTTCTGAAATAAATCTATCCACGAGACACCACTGCCGCCGTTGCTAATATGGGGTGCGATATATCATATGAAATAAAGATAGGGTCCAGGTGGTGAGAACCAGTGGCGGCTGATGCGAAAAAGATATATGTTTTTATATAAAACGTTTCATCGGCTGTTTTGTTCGGCACGTAATAAGAATTGAAAGATATATGAACGAGTGTCTGGCGAATAAAAAGTTGAAAGAGATTCGCAGTATGTACATACATGAGGGTTTTTGATATTATAAAGTAATAAACACGTAAATATGTTTTACATACATTGTAATGATGATCATATCTAACTTGAATTGTTTTGTATCACTTTAATGGAAACAATAAAATAATCCGTCAAAATTATGGTTTATTGATATTGCATTGACTTACTGTAAAATAATACGATGATTTAAAAACCAAAATGAAATGCTTGCATAAAACTGCTTTTGTGTTTATTTTCAATGTTTACACGATTAATTTTGAGAATATGTTAAACTTAATAAAATTTGTTTTTGCATTGAAAATAAACTCAAAATTGGTAAAATGCATGTTTAATTTTTATGTTCAAACCGTTCAAACTATTGACATTTTTATATTGGAGAATTCGTGGAAATTGAAATATTATAAGACTCCAATTAAACCCTAATCATTTGAAAATAATACATTTAGTATTTACTTTAACAATTAGGTTATTTTGATGATTATTTTAAGAAATCGTAGCCTTAAGAGAATTTAAAAATATTTTCATTTTTTTTTATTTTTTTTATTCATTTAATATATTTACATTTTTATTTATAACATAATAACATTTGAATCATTTGTACATATGGAGAACTTTTATATTTCGATTCGCTGTGCCTCTCCATAAAAGAGTCTGTGCTCTTGTGCTTGGAAAGGGACTTACACTCGTGGTTTAATGTTATAAAATAAAAGATATAATAGTTTTTTTTTTTTTTAAAGATTTAAATGTATAGAGCTTTAATTTTTTTCTTAAGGATTTTTATATCATCAATTTTTTTTATTTCTTTAGGGAGTTTATTGACATGTTTGATTGCCAAATATTTGAAGTTTTGCTGAAATTGCTTGGTGTTGCATTTTGGAATAGAAAAATCGTTTGAGAATCTCGATGATAAATTTTTTGTTAAATTTAAATAGTTGTCACCCTTTAGTATTTGAAAAACTGCGGTTTTTTTATAAATGGATTCTATGTTTGGGACTTGAAATTTTTTAAATAATAATTTTGTTGGAAATATGTTTTTTTTTCAAGACGACTTTATTTATGGTTTTCTAAACTATTTTCACTGAGTTCAGTATGTTGTATATAATCATATAACGTTGCGTTAAAGTAATCTACTTATTAAAAACGTTGACTTCGATCGTAAAAAGGATTAAAACGATACGCTATGTTAGTAAAATATAACGTCAATCACACTACAGAGCTAGATTTATAAAGCTAACACGAACGTATTTCTTAGCTAAGTACAAGAATACGAACCATTAATAAAGCTTCATCTCCAGATTCTATTTTTCTCATGGAAGTTTATTTTGTTTGAACATTACAATTGTGTGCTTAATAGCGTTCCTAACACGACTCAAGAACCGTTTCCGAAATCGTGTTACAAGAACGTTTCTGGAATACATATTTTCAATTAAACGGAATGTTCCATTTGGCATAAATTCAAGTCAGTTTCATACAAAATCTATTGAGTGCAGTTTTACCAGAAATCGTGGTTTTCCTACAAAAGATTGATGTCTTATAAAATGAACGTTGGTTAAAGTATTCAATCAGCGAGAGACTTTGTAAATTTTCATCTTCCTATTTTACTTTATGCAGTTTCGAGAAAATGCTCTCAAGTAAGAAAATGAACACCGTTTTTAAAGTTAATGATCTACATCAGTCAGTATTTATGACCCAATAATACTGTTATTTATTTATTGGAAGGTAAAATAACTCTTGATCGTTAAATAACCTTAGTCATGGTTATCAACCCTTCGCTTTAGATACCAGTAATGGGTTATACCTGTATTTGATAAATGTAAAAGTGATATTTTTTTCATAAAAAATGCATTATTGTGTTTTTATAAAATGCAATTTTTCACGAAATAATAATTAAATATTGTTTTTTTTTATAGTGAATGTAGTGCAAAAATTAATTAATAAATTAGGTAATAGTAATCAAGAAGAAAGTGTAAAAATCTCTGAGTATTTCTGTGCAAAATTCGGCAAAAAATACAGCTAGTAATCAAAGGGTTGGCGATAAATTATATGAACTCTTTCGCCTTAAATGAAGGCGAAATACACCATGTTTTATGTGAATGGTCACCTCGTGAGCGCTGGGGTAATTTTTTCCGAAGGGCAGTAAGTGGACCACGGACGTGTGAGTGTTATATATTACTTTTAAGGGCGGTATTCCTCTGCAGGGTGGACAAGAAGTGTCGTTAGAAGAAGGGATATAGAGGAAGGAATATGTATAGCGAGGCAGCATCTGTGAGACGCAAAAACCACCCGAAAAGGTCTCGAAATTCGATTCGAGTTTTTGCGGAGCCAAATGGTGCTGATTGTTTAATTGAATAAAAAATCAATTTCTGTCCCAGAGTTGGATAAAGTCATACATTTTGTTGAACATAGTCAATAGATAAGTGGATTTATTTCATCCGATTGGCGAATCTTTTTTTCAAAGCAAATATTTATTTGCTGGCAAAATTATTTGAATAAGTGTTTAAATTGATGAAATAAAAGCAATATTTAATGAATTTTCAGTTAAATTCGGATGTTTTCAAATAAACACAAATATTCACACTGACAACAAATGAATAAAGCAAACATATCGGGAAAATAGAAAATGTTTTTTTGTTGAATCTAATTTATTTGTATTTATTTAAATAATTTGATTTATATTTCCAAAGAGACAAAGAAGTTGAGATAGAAGCATGGAAGGCTGGTTATTAAAGGTCATAGAAGAATCATACGAGGTCATACGAGAATCATTTGATGATTTAAATGATCACTTTAAACACTGTGTAAAAATTCACATATCTACTCATCATATTAATAATACATTCTTTGCTGGAAAACCCCATATAGCTATTTTAGCTTAAATCTTAGTTTATTTGAGAATGTTTTGTTTTGAATTACACATATTACGAAAAGTTTGCAAATAACTTATACTTAGTCAGTAATTATTTGGTATTTCACATTTTTATTTATTCAGTAAACATTCCATAATTTTTTGGTAAAACAATGTTTTGCATTAATTCTGTAGGAAAAATATGTTTTGATTTACTAGATGTTCTCAACCATGCGTTGCTGAGGCTCAACCTGGTTAAATAGAAAATATAAAGAAGAAAGCATACATTTCTTATATGTTAAGTTTCTCAATGATTGTGGTTAAACAATATTTGAGCAATAAGAAGCACGCTGTCCACCATGAGCAATCAGAATGCTTTAAAAAAACATGATTTATCTGCCACATTTCAAACCTATCACATAGGTATGTAAAAACACTCGCGTATTTAAATAAAATGTTGAACAAAATTTAATACAATCGGTGAACAACATTAGATTTAATATTTTGAGTAAACGAAAATATTTAAAAAAAAAACATATTTTTACTAACGAGACATACATGGAAAACAATGAATTCAATTATCAAAGAAATATTTTAATAAATTAAAATGGTAAACCAAGAAGTTAAAAAAAAACATGTGCACTGAACGAATACATATTTACTAAACTTTAAAAAATAAAACAACTTTATTTTAACCACTTTTTATTGGTACGCTTTATCCAACCGGTTTCGACAAGAAGTTTATCATCATCATTTAAAGTATACCAATAAAAAGTGGTTAAAACAAAGTAGTTTAATTTTTAAAAGCTTATAAAATGTGCCGCAAAGTATCTGCGAAAAACTTTCAAGAAATATATTTACTAATTTAATATTTTGGAAAAAATACCGTTGAGGTTATATTGACTTATAATATTTTAAAACTTAGATTTTTATATTATTTTTGATATCTCATCAAAGATGAAGAAGAATATGGAAGTCTGGGCATTTACGGGGCTTACGACCGTCATAGGCTGGTTTAAGTGATCACTTTACACACGTGTAACATTCACCAATTCTACCCATTATTGACAACCACACTACTCAAATTCTTGGAAGTTCTATATATATATGATTTAACCAATTTAGAAACCTTGTTCATGAATCACTAGAACTTCACTAGAGACATCTATTGGTGAGATGTAAAGAAGCTTAGATTTTTATTAATTTTATTAACAAAATACAACAACATTGTGGTTTTAATTGAAATGTAATTAATTTAAATAAAAAAAAACAATGCTTTAGTTTATATTCAAACCCGAAGCTTTCGAAACTAGTTGTTACAATATAATATTGTAGTGGTAAATTTATTAATAATTTAATAAAAGCTAACAAATTAACACCCACTTCATTAGAACACGTGTTACATAATAATCAGCCTTTCAAAGTAAGTTTTTATCCAGTTTTTTTCGGAGTGAAGCGGAATATTGGTCCAACACTTAAACCAACGTTAAAAAACGTGATGAAACTGTAAATCGCTGTAAATTCAGAACATTACATCTCTGAATTACTATTTCGCTGTTGATTTAAATAACGATTTACCGCCCCTAGAAGGTTTATTGCAAATTGAGAAACCTGGCCTCGTGGACAAAAAGTAGGAATTGTGCTGAGGTCACCAGTGGGAGCGATTGTCGATTCCGACCTTCGGAGCCCATAGGAATAAAACAGTATTTATACGTCTTTGTCCACAGATGAGTAGGCAGATTGGAGGATACGTTTTTATCAATGGAAACGTCGCTTCCGAGAGAATGGGCTATGACTCGCCTACGGACAATTCGTACAAATTTTTTGTGTGTGAATTTATTGATTTTTTAACTGGTTGAAAGATTTTTTGCACCCTTTAGTAACTTTTATGTTTGTATATTAAATGTTAATATCAAACATTGAGTTTCAGAGTCTACTAAATTGTATTTTATTGCGAAAAACACATAAAAATAAAAATTGTGACAGTTGTTTTGCCTTGTTATGTTATTTTAAAACTATTGACTAATGACAATATATGTATAAATTAAAATAGAGTTCTTCAAATTAAATGCCAAATCTTTAAATAATCTTTTATGTTCCTATAATTTGATGTCTTAAAGTTATGAAAAAACATATTTGTACAAATTTAATAGGAAAAATATCTTTAGGATTAAATTTTTTTAAGTGATGCTTAAATGATGTCAATCCTATTAATTGTTCACAAATCTGGGTTGTTCCACTTAGGAGTAATTTTTTTAATTTTTACATCCCATAAAAGAAGAATATAAAATTCTAGGGATTTAAAGGGCTTATAACCTGTCATAGGCTGGTTAAGTAATTATTAGTTTGCATCCATCACAGCCATATATGTGGGACTGAGGAAAGCTTTTATTTACCAGACACTTTAATTTGCATGCATGATCTGAACCCTGGATTATTTGTTGTTATTTTAATTGTTGTGTTGTTATTGTTGGGAACTCATATATACTGTGACATGAGATTGATCAATTTATGTAAGAATTTCAAAATTTAGAGTAGTGTGGTTGTCAATCATAGGTACTCGGAGGAAATGCGAATGTGTGTGAAGTTGATCATTTAACCACCCTATAACAAGTCACGCGCCTTGTAAATACCCAAAATTAAATTATTTCTTATTATCGTTTGTATTATTTTCATTTGTTTAATTTCAAATGGAAGTTCACATTCAAAAAGCTTTGATAATATGTTCTTTTTAACTAGTCACAGTATTTTTTTGTTTTGTTTAAATCTTGCAGAAGATAAGTGACCACTTTACACAAATGTTACATTCACTAATTCTACCCATGATTTACAACCACACTACTAAAATTCTTAAATTTTTAGATATTTTGATCAAACATACCTATTTCCATTCTTAATCAGAATCTTTAAATTATCTTAAACCGTTAGTTAATCATTTTGCAATGAAACATAAGTAACATGGTACCCTTTATAAGTTAAAGCGATTAAGTTATGCCCGTGTGTAATTCTCTTCAGGGATGAAAGTAATTCTCCTGAAATCGCTTTCCATTGCCTGAAATATGTGTCGAAACACCTGCCGCCCGCCAAGCTGTAAAAATGGCCGTACCACTGCGTCTCAGGCGTGCAAATTATATTGTCGACGTCTGCGCCGGCGTCGGGACGCTCCCATAACTAATGTTCCATAGATAATAATTACACGGTCATTATTTAACGTCTCACGGGGATTGAAAACACACGGTTAAGAATAATACTATTTTCATTAGCTTGTTTAGTATGTGAGTTTTTTGTAGATTAATTAAAATTGATTAATTAATTAATTACTAAAATAAATTGGATCAAGATATTCGCATAATGAATAATTTTTTAAAATTTTAAAATAAAATTATTCTTAACGGAATTCTGGGCATTTACAGGACTTACAATCGTCATAGGCTGCTTTAAGTGATCACTTTACAAACGTGTAACATTCATTAATTCTACCCATGATTGACAACCACACTATTACAATTATTGATACTTCTAGATATATTATTCAAACTTGTATCACAGTATGCGCGAGTGAGGGATAAGGAAAGCTTTTATTAACAAAGATTCTTTTCATTTGTATGTGATGTCTTTTCAACCAATTCTTTTTTTGGTACTTTTCTCCAAACGGTTTCGACGAGAAACTTGTCATCTTAAAGGATAAACATGTGATATACATGTCAATCATTTAACAAGTTTCTTGTCAAAACCGATAGACGAAAAGTTATAAAAATAAAAATGGTTGAAAATAACGTTCTACAAAGTTTTATTTTATAATGTTTTATGAAATTTGCTACAAAGTATTTGCGAGAAACCATCACATAAAAGTGATTTAAAAAAAATTATTATTATATAACATCAAAAGATGAAGGCATCAAATACAGCAAAAAAACAGTTAGGGCCCAAAATGTAGAATAATCCGATAATTTTTGGTACATAAATTCAATTATCACAGTATGCTTAAAAAATACAAGAGTTAACAAAAATATTGAAAATATAATGAGGTCAATATGAAAGTTTTCAAAAATGATTGTTAATAATAAAATATACTTTGAAAACAATTGGGAAAAACTGTTTAAAGCGCAAGTTTTAAATAATTGAACTTTCAAACGGTTTAAAAGTGTGCGATGGTGACAGGCCTCAAAATGTTTTTTACATTTATTTAACCTCTAGGAAAAAGTGTTGAAAGCGTTGAAAATTTGACACTGTCAAAACTTGGGTAAAAATATACTTCCCACGAACTTTATGACATTATTTATTTGGCGTTTAAATTTTCCATTAGTTTTGAACTGTTAGTTTTATCAACAACTGTTTTGTTTTTAACTCTGATCAAATCTTTATGTTAACTGAAATAAAATTTTTATGTTAATATGTTTCAAATCCATTTTAAAGGCGAAAAAAACTTAGTAAATATAAAGTATTTTAAATGTTTAAAAGTGTTAGTCAAATCATGAGTCCACATGAAAAGATGCAAGAATGTGGTAGAAGTGAAAAATATTTCCAAGACAGAGTGGAGTGGTATTCTATTCTCTCTGCCTACCATTGCAGTAAAGCGGCCAATAGGATTTTGAAATAAGACCCGATACACTACTTTTTATTTTTAATTAAAGTTTTACTTGGACAATACCACTATTTCGATAAAGTGGTATTTACCAAGTAAATCTGAAATAAAAAAAATGGATAGATAAGCTACAAAATGACTACTAAAACAATAAACAAAATTATTGAGGTCATTCTGTTAAAAATGATAAAATGTATTATTTTTATTTTATTAAACAATTTTTTTTAATTTCAATTTAATATTTTTTCTGTGGGCCTAAGCGGCTCATTAATACAAATAGGTCTCAAATTGTGGTGGAGTGGGTTTGAACCGAGAAACTCTAACTAACCACGGGACCACAACCCGACACAATAAGTTATTTACCAAATACATAATTGTGCATTTAAATATTTACTTTAATCAATTGTGTTTAAGAAATAGTTGTGTTACCCAAGTAAATTTTTTACTAAAAATGGATAGATATTACTACAAAGTGACCGCCGAATCAATTATTGACAAAACTATATATTCGATTTTGTTTTGGAGTGAATCAATAATTAATAAAATTAAGGTAACAAAAAAATAATTCAAGTTTTAACTTAAATATTTTAATTTTTCCAAACATTTGAAAATCATATTACAAATGCATACAAATTCAATAATCTGTTCTGAAATTTCTTCAGGAAAAATCTTGATAAATGATGCACAATTTTCTGCGTAAAATGTGTATTTAACATTTTATCAGTCAATAATTTACTCGAATTGAGTGGGAATTAATTTATGTCTCCGGTGAGAACAAATTTCGTAAAATATTAAGCCTACGCACGTATCGGGTAGCCGTTAAATGTACACAAAGTTTAATTACAACTCAGGTAACCGATATTATTGTTGGAACTGGGTAGCTTGCGAGGGTTGGTTTTTTGACATTTTCTGTTCTACTGATATCGTCTTATTGTTTTGGGACATGCACTGAGGGATTCGATTTTGGTAGAAATTACGTTTCTACATAAATAAATCTCCATAAAACGAAACCGGTTGATCTAGTCTTTGTGTATATCTTGTACAAATATTTTGATGAAATGCACTACGTAGAATTTAGTGTAGATAAAGGTGAAAAAAATAATACATATGAAGACGTGACTCTTCATTTTTATTAGATATCAATATAATATTGATAAACTACCCCTCCAATAGGTTTAATACACCATTTCTGTGAACAAAACACAACTGTCTTAATATACTCTTAAATTTTTATCCCTTTTTCAACCTTATCTACGCCAAATGTGTGTACAATAGTGCATTACATCGTATCAATAAAATATTATCTTGATCGTTAATCATATAGTGATAAGTCAAGCGTTTCAGTACCAGTCTAGAAGGATATTAAATATGTATTTAATCTCCATAAGAGTGATTTTCACTGAAAATTTCAAAATGAAAAATCACAGGTAATTATTTTGACCTCTTTGGAAATCGAACCTCTTATATAGTAGCTAAACGCGTTATTTTGTAGTAATTAATGAAGATGTAGATACATCATTATCAAATTCATTGAATTTTTTTAAATGAAAATCTTAGTAGTGCAGATTTTTAAGTGCAGATTTCAATGTTTGAATTTGATAAAAATTTTAAGTAAAAACAATAGTGTTGTGAGATTTTTACAGCTAAGATAAGGTTAATAAGAATATGAAAAAGGCAATATATGTTTTTGCCTCGTCCTTAATATTTTACAAAGAAGATTGAAATGAAATTCATGGTACCAGAAATCCGAAAAGTATGTGAGAAAAGACTGTGTCTTTGATCACAACCTAGTAAATACCGAACACTCTTTATTCGAGCCACGAGGACTCGAGAAGATTAAAGTAGTTCTGTACCCAACATACGTATAATACCAACACATTAGTTTGCTACAACGTTATATCCCACACAACTTTTGGTACAACTCGTGCCATGAGTGTCGAATCAGAATAGCGTAACGATACATAATTTTTTGTGATTTTATAGACGCACATACATAATTTATGGTAACCTAAATCAGTAAATTTACCTTAACAAAATAAATAACTTTGTTTTAACCACTTTTTATTGGTACACTTTTTCCAACCGGTTTCAACAAGAACCTTGTCATCATCAGAGTTTATGTACTAATTCTAAAACATTGAAATACTCATAGTTTCAACATTTTGAGTGTGTACAAATATAATACTTGTTCACAAATCTGGATTATCTCTAATTAAAGGAGTTAATTCTCATATTATTTTTTGACATCTCATCAAAGCCCCGTAAATGCCCAGACTTCCATATTCTTCTTCATCTTTGAAAAGATGTCAAAAAAAAACTCATAGTTAGGTTATAGATAATTATTCTTCCCTTACAATACCAAAAACTTCCACGCACTCCGCACACGATATGAAAATGTATTTTAAAAAACGGGAAAAAAGTCCTAAATGTTGCTTTTATTGAGCATTGCGCAGCGAAAATAATAAAATGTGCCACAAAGTATCTGCGAGAAACAAGAAATCAAGAAGTAAATTTACTAACTAAAGGTTGATTTGCAAAAGAGATTAATTACATTTTTATTTTACTTATAAAAAGTTAAGCTAGTTAAATGATCACTTTACACAAGTGTAACATTCACCATTATACCCATAATTGACCACAACACTACTCAATTTTTTAAGTAGTAATAAGAGTGATCGACGTCAATGTTATCAGATTGATCATATAGCGCACTCCTTTCAAGAACGTCATAAATAAAAAAACTTGATTTTTCAGGAGAACGTTTTCAAAGTTTAAAAATATAATACAATGTATTAAAAATAAATATCAAGCCGCTTATTGAACTTTTTACTGTGCAACAGATCTTTTTAGGTAAAACCTGAAGGTTTTTTCTCCATTTCAAAAATAAAGAGTATATTTTAAAAAATGACTAAACAATACCTTTTCTTCAAAATGCAAAAACAACACTTTCTGCCCTGTAGCAGGTAAATATTAAGTTAAAAATATGCCGGTTTTTTCTGAGATATAGTACATTTTCTGGGCATTCTGAAAACATTCACGACTGAAACTTGACGATTTTTGATTTATGATGTTCTTGAAAGGAGTGAGCGATATATGTATGAATTTCAAAAATTGAAGTAGTGTTGTTGTCAATCATAAGTAGAATACTAAATATTGTACAACTATAAAGTGATTATTTAACCAGCCCATGACAGGCCATTAGTCCAGTACATACTTTGACCACCATATTCGTCTGTATTTATCTTAAAATGTCATCTTTTTTGTTGTTATTTTTCATTAATAGTTGCTGTGTTTTGCAGTTAAGGTATCGAATGACTTATGTGTTTATTATCGCAGACGTCTTCACACTGTCTCTCTCAAAGATCACCTCAAAACTCAAAGCATAGGAGAAAGCGAAGGAATGAAAACTCTATCTGCCGGATTAGGGGTTGTGGCTGAAGGATTCGTATCGTTTCAGAACTAGTCTTTTTAGTGTTAATCTATATACACAGCAAATTCTTTGCCTTTATACGCGCGAAGACTTAATAAAATATTGACAAAGAAGGTTGTATTCGTAAACAAAGTTTATTATTTTAAGCAGTTCAATAAGTTTTTACTGACATTTGCATGAATATGGAATTCCGGGCATTTACGGGGCTGAGGACCGTCATAGGCTGGTTTAAGTGATCACTCTACACAGGTGTAACATTCACCACAACATACTAGACTTCACATGCAATAATAGACTTCACATACAATAAAAGAGTTTCTGCTTAATAAAAGCTTCATTCATTTCACAATAGATGTCTCTAGTAAAGTTCTAGTGATTCAAGCACAATGTTTCAAAATTGGATTAAATATATAGAACTTCCAAGAATAAGAGTAAAGTGGTTGTCAATCATGGGTAGAATCGGTGAATGTTACACGTGTGTAAAGTGATCACTTAAACCAGCGTATGACGATGTAATTGCCCAGACTTCCATCTTCTTATTCATCTTAATTTTCTTATCAGAAATATGTAATTTTGCTTTCGTATAAAAATGTGCATGGACTGAAAACTACAATTACATATTTTTTGCGTGGTTCGTGACATTACGTTTAAATTATAAAGAGTTTGTTTTTTTTCCAAATTATTACAGACTTTTGGCAAAAAAATTAATGACCACCATTGTATTTCTAAAGTTAATGAAGTTGCATTTAACGTGCTCCATTTATCACAGTTCCCCCGCATTAAGTCCATGCAATTAATTAATGCACCCAATAGTTTCGAAAGCTTTCCAGACTTTATTTGTGTTTGGGAATACGGGTGGCGATGGTGCGGTAACCGCATTACCGGCCTTAAAAATTGTCACCAAAGTTTAGTTGCCGCCGCTGCCGCCAGGAGTTATTTACCCAATTTGGTGGCGCTAGTTTACCACCGATAAATTCCCGCCAAACTCACAGACTCCCGCCAAATTCGCGAAAGTACCTAGCCGTCGACGCCGTCGGCGGCAAAAGTGCGCGAATAGTTATTGTCAGTGAAAAATTTTAAGAAGCACTCAGATTTAATGATGCTAATGTATGAGCACAGTAGAAGCAATATATAAAACATAATTATAAGTTAAGAAAAATTTACCTCTATTTTTTAATGTATAATTGGAAATAAAGTAAGTGAAAGAAAAAATAGGTAAACCAACGTAACGAGAACAAAAGAGGTGTCGGAAAACCCCTAAAGAGATGGTCTGACGACATTGTCGCTGTGGGGGGTAAATACTTGCTGCAAGCAGCAACCAACCTGAGGAAATGGAAAAAAGGGGAAGACGTCTATGTCCAGCAGTGGAGGTCAGAGGGCTCATAAAGAAGAAGAAGAAGATGTTGTTGTACCTAGGTTCAATTCTCTATCCAAAAAAATAACTCACTATCAAGCGAATTCCCCGCAGCGGAAGTCCGATGGAAAAAAACGTCACACCAAGCTGTTTTTTTTAACATAATCTTCGCCTCTCCCGCATTCATATATCTTCTCATAATGACCTGACCTGACCTCTTTCAAGTATTTGAAATAATGCTTTTTACTATTTTATGCTTTATTATGAAATCCATCCTCAATGCTTATTGAGGATGGATTATTATATTTCATATTATTTTTGACATCTCAACAAAGATGAAGAAGAATATGGAATTCTGGACATTTACGGGGCTTACGACCGTCAAAGGCTGGTTTAAGTGATCACTTTGCACACGTGTAACATTCACCAATTCTACCCATGATTGACAACTACGTTACTCAAATTCTTGAAAATAGCCCCATAAATGCCCAGACTTCTATATTCTTCTTCATCTATGTTGAGTTGTCAAAAATAATTTGAAAAATAACTCCTGCAATTGGAGATAATCCAGATTTGGGAACTAGTATTTGGACACACTTAAAATGTTGTATATACTCGTATGTACGAGTATATCAAATTCTTACGATATAAAAACATAATTCTTCGAAAACAATTAAAAACCTGTAGTTTTTATTTCAGAAAATGCATATTTCATCGATAAAATAAGATTTTCTTTGAAAGTAGGGATTTGAAACAGATTATCACAAACTGTAATAATAATAATAATATAAACCCATTTTTTAAATAAAAGACTATAGTTTAAATAACCCTTGGCAATTGAAAGCCGAAGTATTTATTGTACAAAGGTACTTAACCCGAAGTTGAATAGGATGAGTAAACTGAAATTATGAAATTTCGCTAAGGGTAATTTAAAGGCTATACCCATTATGGAAATTCAGTCAAAACGTTAAAATTAAAATTCTTTGCGTTAGGGATTGATTATTTTAGGAAATGTAAATATTATGGGAGCGGTAAACTCACCGTGAGAAATTAACACTTGAAGATGGTAACAGTCCCATTAAGATAACTTTACAGCGTTATTAATGGCCATTACGAATTAAAAACGACGTTTTGTATTATTTTTATGTGCTTGTTCAACTTAGCCCTGAAAATTTCTATTCCCACGCAAATAATTCATTAATATTCGCAAAAATAACGCACTAATACAAAGAGACTTTCAAAGACTTGGCAAAGAATTTCACTTGCAGAATATAAAACGTATTGTATAAACAGAAGAACAATTGAATTTGACATATGTTTTCGCGAACGGAACGTTTGTTGCTTTTTACCTGACAAAAACACAAAGGGGAGACGCGTTCTTACTTTTAATATAAATCCGAGAACGCTAAGAGCCGAAAATTCAAACACGCGTCGACACGTACGAGGAAAAACTCAACAAAAGACCATGAATTATTCCGCACTAAAGCAAAACTTACGTGAGTGTAAACTTTTATTACGCTCGCCATACTGAGATATTCCCACCCAGTCCCCCACCGACCGACCTCGGCTTTTTCATAACTTGATTATGAAAATATTTTCAGGCGCACGGTACGGTGCAAGGAATGTCTCGTTTGACGCCAAACATGACTTCGCTTATCGGCTTTTATAAAGTGTTGCGGGAAAATCAACAGTAACGGAAATGTTTCAATACGTCATCCGCACGTTGATCGGGAAATTTATTTCCGAGAGAAAAAATCCCCCCACGAGATAAACACGTGAAATGAGTACAAATATTGCTGAGTTGGATAAGTGTAATAATATTTACGAGTAAAAGTGCTCGTAAAAGTTTTGATTGGCTAAATTGACGATGTTTTCCGACTCGTTGGACTCCGTTCCCTGTGATGTAACGGTCATATGTTAGCCAATTTATCGTTCAACGTTTTGCGTTATCATTATAATGTATATGACTTACAACCTTGTTAGATTATTGAAAAACATTTGAAATACACTTTTTTCGTAGTTTAGGTTTATTTGACTATCATTTATTATATTTAAAATTTGTATACCTTCAATTAGAAAATACAAAGAATATATCCAGGAGAGCATTCATCCTTAAAATGTTCTGTCTTAACCGAGGTTTAACGATATCAGTCGATAAAAGTACGGTGTTCAAATTTGCCATTATAAAATATGAATATGAATTTCCAAAGGTCAGTCCAGTTTAGACTCTTGGCTTTCACTCAGACCTGCATATGTAATAACTACTTTGAATAAACTTATTTTGGTATTTCATCAAACATTTCGCAAGTTAAGATAAAAACAACAGAAGGTATAATTAATGTTTCCACAGTCCTTATCACTGTCAGTGGGGCATTTAAGGTAATACTCAATACGTAGAGTGTAAGATAAAAAATACTACTTATGCTTTTAAAGTCTCTACGACTGTCAACAGCAATATAAATTAAAATATTCCACTAGACAATTTTTTAACCAAACTAAGATTAATTGACAAGAAATTAATATTTGATGAACTTTGTTCATTTTAAGATCAACTATAAATGAAAATGCTCAGTGAAAATGTTAAAATAAGTATCGTTTTCTGATGAAATCATGCAAACGATACACCGATTTATCTAATATGAGAAATCGCCTAAATAAATAAAATATTAGTAAGATGCTAGCGAGAGCATATTTCACGGCAGTTATTCACATATAAAATATATAAATGAATATTAAGAAATAATGAAGCGACAAATTTCTCGTTCGCTAATATGGAACATTAACTTGTACCCCTGTCAACCTAATGCTGACTTAAGGAAACTTGGGACTTGTGTTTGTCTAACCAACCGAGCCACGTGTTAACATTAAAACTCGATCTAAGCATTAAAACTAGGATTTAGATTAACTTGAGGGTTTGCCAACACCACTGTGTAAAAAGGGTGCCTATTACGGACGGCTATCTGCCGACACAGTGACGATAATAGGGCCTTTTACCCCGTTTCGGCGGGTTAAACGGTAAATCAGAGAAATATTATTGCAAACATTCGAGTGTTTCGAGATACGGGATATTTGGGAGTAGGGTAGCATATTGTGGTCATTGAAATAAATGACTACTTGCTCGACTTATGGAGGATACATTTTATTATAGAGGCCTTAGAACGACCGTTTCCTCAACAAAATATAATCGTAAGTAAGTATATTGTTTTTTTCCCCTGACGTAAATAATATTTATTCGGGGAAATTGTTTAAAAAAAAGTATTGATTGAGATAGATTACATTTTACGATCGAAAACAAATTATTTAGCAGAATTAAATGTAAGTCCTTAATGTTTTTATACTTATCTTACTGTGATTAAAAAGTTTTACAAAAGTCTAGGTTTTAACGGAGATTTTTACCTGTCTTTGACGTGCAAAATAATCACGTTTTAAACTCATAAATATAGATATATAAATATATTTAAACAGTTTTAGAATATTATGGTATGTTACTTTAAAATGAATTTTTAATTAAAAGTAAATTAATTTGGGGTGACTTACCCCTTAGGTTAAATATCTGTTCCGTAGAAAAAAGGATTTAATTTAGTTAAGATCTCGTTATTTGATAATCAGATTTGAAGTAGGTCAACGGAGTTCAAAAGTTTTTAAAATCAACACTGATCATTTTTAATCTTTTCATAACCTTTTCCTCCATCATACTTTATTAAGTAAGTTTTATGGTTATATGATGTTTCACAATTTTTTTGGATTTTTAGGCATAAACAAATAAATATTTGAAAACATGTATTCAAATCGAATTTGACAGTAAAAGTTTCATCGTGACGATGGTACATGTATACCGATTAAAGAACAAGTTTGTTGTTTTGTTTTAGTATTGTTTCGCTTGTTTTCTGCAAACGTTTTAAAATACAAAAAAATATTTAAGCAATTTGTTATTTAAGTTTTTTAATATGATATTGTTATATCAGTAATTTGTGTTAAAATCTTAAAACATTTCATGTTGTATGATTTTTTATTTGTGTGATATACGTATGAAGGTTTGTTTGTTATATTCACATTAACTAACTTATGGGATCATTTACTGGTTACTATTTTAAATGTAGTGACGAAAATACACAAAACTACCGATATAACTCAGGTTTCAAGTTAAACTGATAAAATAAAATGATTTAAATAACGTTACCTGAATTTAGATGAACAGACATCTGTAAAATATTTAACAACATTACGTACATATATACGTTCCAATAAAAGAAAACTACGTTACAGTAAAAATGTTTTGGAGGACCTGTGATTTGAGTGAAAAAAAGATTTTATCTTCAATGAGCCATTTTACTTTTCCGTTTACGGAATCTTTAGGGATGTACCCTACAGGTACTCCATCAGGGATTGTGAAATAGCCAGAAGGGTCGCAGGAAGCGGAAGTAATGTAGGGAAGAAGAATGAAAGCCTTCAGAATGAATAGAAAAAAAACAAGTGACCCACGCTTTGTTTGAAGCCTTCGAGAAAAAAAATCATTTTGACGGCATCTTAGAATTCGAAAAAAAATCAAAACATTTTAAGCGTGTCCAAGTCCTTGGTCATAAATCTGTGTTTCTCCACTACAGAGTTATTTTTACATTTTGGATGAAAAATAATACAGAACGGGTATTTACAGGGCTTATGACACGAGTGATCACTTTCCACACGTGTAACATTCACCATTGTACCATGATTGTAACCAAACTACTTAATTTTTCAGAACCATGTATTATAATTACACGTAGTTTCATGTGTGATTTCGCGGTAGCATACTATATATGGTTGATTTAAGATAAATTTTTCACGTAACGAGTAATTAACTTTATTAGTATTTTACATGTGTCGGGTTGTGGTCCCGTGGTTAGTGTCGCGGACTCTTAAGTCAGAGTTTCTCGGTTCGAACCCACTCTACCACAATTTTTAACCTATTTATAATAATAAGCCACTTAGGCTCACAGAAAAAGTTGAAATATTTATGTTAATAATAAAAAAAAAACAAATAATTCTCTTTTATTTAAAAAAAAATGGTGTTAGGTTCTTATCTCTTATCGCATACTCGTAGTTTAATTTATCCTCTCATAATTTGATAATTTTAACAAGACGTTTTAAAAATTTTGAAATAATCAAAGAACAATTACATATTTTAAATTTAAGTTGCACTTAGTAAGTACCACTATTTTCTAAAATCTATTATGACACGTATTTCGATCCATTCCGCATAATTTTCAAACAATACGGTGTTTGAAAATGATGCATTAAAACACGTGTCATAGTAGATTTTAAGAAATAGTGGTATTTACTAAGTAAAACCTAAATTAGAAATGGATAGATTTTACGACAAAGAGACTGTCGAATCAATTAATGAAACAAAAACGTAATTTCATATACAAACATGATATATGTTTTTACTCAAATAATTGTTCAGAACAAACTAATTATTAAAACAGGGTATAATGTTTTCGTAATCTATCTCATAGTTGACAAGCACAAAGTAATGTTTTGTAGAATATCAGGATTGATGTTATGGGCAAAGGATTAGATTTCAGCGTCCTTCATAGTCTAGATTTCCAGTACTAAGTAAACAATACTTTTATACTAATGGAGACAGTCCTTGAGATATTTCAAAGACAAAAATTCCATTTGGTCGACTACTGAAGTATACGATATTTTACTTACATGGATAATACACAGTAGGTAAAATATTATATTTATAATATATGAGATATCATATAGATTACATTCTACAAATTACATGATCAATCTTTAATAATTTCGTTAACAGGGTATTTTTTTTATTTATGTGTGAGTTTGTGATCCTCATTTCATAGGTTCGTTAAGGGTATCAATAACATTTACTGTCCAGATTTTAATGTGGTATAATTAATGTTTACCGAATAAACTTTATAAAATAAAACATCTTTGTTTTAATTGTTTCGACTAGTTATGGCAGTTTAAACTGAATAGGCGAAACAATTGCCAAAAATATGATTTTTTAAAGTAATTTTTAACAATAACATATAACTACGTAGACTCGAAAAATCTGTGTTTGTTTATCACTTAATATATAAATCAATGATTATATTTAATTAATCGAATTAAAAAAAACTGAATTAAGTAACAACTTCTTTTAAACAAATCGTAAGACATTTAATAGAGCTTATTAATTCTGTCGCTCGTGTCGAATATTGATACATGTTTATTTTATCCATTATTACAAGATTGGACGTGTCTTTTTTTAGGATTTGGTGTAGTTTCATCATCTTTGCTTCGGTTAGTCCAACGACATTTCCATCGTAAATCTATACTACCCTTTTTTCATCTTGTAGGTATAAAATAAAAACGATGAAGTTTTTTATGACTCCGGGTCTAAAGAGAAAACCATTCTGCGAAACGTTATGTTCTTTTCTTTGGAGCTGTGGAAGTGGTATTATGATATTGCAGAGTGGTGGAAGCCTCCATCTTGAATGTGTTTTAGCTTTATCTGAAGTAGACAGTAACTTCCTTTAGTAAGGAACTAGTAATGGAGGAAACAATAAAAGTTGCGGGAGCTGTCGGAAGACCAGAATCCCGATACAAAGTGCAGCGGAGGTGCGAACAGGTGATGCGTACAACTACTATACAACTCAAGGCAGGGATAGGCAAGTTTTTAGACTGGAGAACCGCACCGAAAAATACAATTTATATGGCCGGTTGAAATTAGTCGTTTAAATTGGATTAATGATTCAGCAGACACTTTGTAGTAATATCTATCCATTTTAAATACGCAATTTGACGCATTTCGCATAGTTTTCAAACACCTTTATATCAGTAGATTTCAGAAAGAGAAGTATTTACCAAATGAAATTCACATTAAGAAAACATTTTTTTCAAATTCAAATTTTACTTGGTAAATTTTTATTTAAATAAAATCTATTGGTGTATTCTATTTGATGCATCCAGCATCATTGTCAAATGGTGTTTGATAAAAAAAGTAGGGTAGACTGGGTACGGTTGAAACAAAGGACGGTTGAAACAGAGCAAATATCTTGCAAACCGTATGCGGTAGGGTGAAGAGTCCAAGGGACGAACAAAGTGGACAACAAGTTCAAACACAAATATCAGTGTTGCATCGCTCGCCGCACTGTGCAGTTGCTTGTAGGAGGTCCTATTGTATTTTGATAACCAAAAGTAAGTATTTTTGTTCTGAGAATTTTCCTTTTATTACGGTTTCTATTGAAACGATATTATTGAGTATGATTTCGTGTTTGAAATGAAGCTTGTAGAACACGATATAGTGATTAGTTTTAATGTGCCATTATTGTTAACATTACTATTTTCTGTTTTCCACCTAAAGGAGGGGTTGGGGACGGTTGAAACATTTTTTGTGGGTACGGTTGAAACAACATATTTTTTCAGTTTTCCTGTTTTCTAGATGCCGAGAGTACGCGCAAGAAAGACTTTGAGAGGAGAGGTCGACTTGTCGAGGTATACATACGCTGATGAGGAGGTTAAAGCAGGAGATTCACTGCGAAAAGCGTCGGAAAAGCATGGATTAAACCACTGTTCGCTCATTAGATATATACGAAAGCTAGATGCATCTGGTGAAGAAGAAAATGGGATATGAACCCCACAACAAAGTTTTTAATAAATAGCAGGAGCAGGAGCTTGCAAAATACTTGCTACTAAAAAAAAACAGAAAAAGAAAAGATAAGAAAGGAGCATGAAATAAGGTTGAAACGGATGAAAACTAAGTAAGTGAAGAAAAGATTGCATGGAGGAAAAAGTAGAAGGACCGTTAAAGGAAAAAATAATCATAATACGCAACAGGAATCATCATCAAAAGAGGACGAGTGCTATTGTCTTGTTTGTCTGTCACTGTATTCAGAGAGCAGATCCGATGAAAAGTGGATACAGTGCACCACTTGTAAACTGTGGGCTCAAGAAGACTGCACAAAAGGTGGTCTTAGCTATGTTTGCCACAATTGCGACTCAGAATGATCCCAAAGCTAGATTTCCGCTTGATTTATGACTAATCAAAATGACAGAAGTGTTTCCTTTTAGTTTATTCACAGATTATTTTCGTTCGATTTGTTTTTTTTTTTAAATGCCATTGTTTTTAGTTGTTTTTGTTCATTACATATATGTAGACTGATTAATATTGTCATGCGGTGCCATAATTATTTAAAACACAAAAATAAATAATGAATAAAACGTCTTACAATATTAAATATTGATTTATTTGCGTGTGTTTCAACTGACCCCAATCACTGTTTCAACTGCCCCTGGTATGGGGACGGTTGAAACAAATCGGATATATTTTTTAAATTTGATCTGCCACTAAAAATAACACACCGGGTACTGAAATAATACTTCCCATTAGTAGACAGAAACACGCTCTTGTATTTAATGCATCTTTATCATCGCTTGACTTGTAAAGAGCAATACTATGGACAATATAAGCAAAATTGTTTCAACCGTACCCAGTCTACCCTACATTTTATAAAATTTTGAGGTAGAGTGATATTTTAAATATGTACTCGTAATTCAAACACTGAGTCTATTAAGTTGTTAATTTTATTTAAAAAATCCTGACAACTGTTTTGTCTTATAATATTATCAATATTAACTTCTGTTTTTCAAATATTAAAAAATATATATATACATAGATACAGTTAAGTACCTATACTTAAATCAGTGTTTGATTTTAATATTTCAAAAAAGTTTTACAAATCAAACGCTGAATCAATAAAAATAAATTAATAGTGATATTTACCAATTTAAAATAAAATTAAAAATGGACAAATATTACCACAAAGGATCTAAGGATCAATGAATGAAATTCTAAAATTCTAAAGTTTACTCGAAATTGTTTTAAAGGAATTGTTCAGTTGTAGAATTGTTCAGTTGTAGGTTAGTTTGCAATATACCCACCCACATAAGATATTTAAGTACCTACCAATCTATCAACCTACCCTACCCCCTACTGCGCTGAGCCGTCGACTGTCCAGAGTGGATACTTTATTGTCGGAAACTTTATTTATGACGTGGAAACTTAGGGGCCTCGGATCAAAACCACGTTGAAACGATGTAAGTACAAATACTCGAGTATTCCCTTCAAATAGTGCACACATTATATAGAGTCCTTGGCACGTATGTGCTTACATATATTCCGCTATATGTTGCGAAATTAGATGATACCTTTTATAGGTTAACCTGCATATGGGATGCTCAGAAGAATTGTGGTTCAAGTATCAAGTTTAAACTTTATGAATTGTTGATACTAACCACTAAAAAGTGCTACTTTGTTTCAGACATCTTGAAAAACACCAACATACATACTTGGGCTCTGTTTTTTTACAAGTCATGCATTTTTAGCAGAATTTTTCATATTAAGTTTAAATATAAAAAAAGACACTTGTAGTTTACCATTTAGTGAGTGTTTTTGCGTAGAATTTTCACTCATGAATTACATGAAATTATAGTTACTTTAAACATAAAGAGTAAATCCACTCTCGAGAAGGCAAAGGCTATAAAAAGTTGAAGCCTGAGTAGGGTCATGATAAGCGGTGTTGCATAAGCCGTAGCTAGATTTCAGAGTCACTTGGACGTTAAGTAATTTAAAAAAAAATACTACCACTTTCTAATGTTTTTTGTTTATATTTTCAACTATTAATGAGAATATCTGTAGTTCTTGAAACTTGTCGTGTTAACATAAATAATCTCAAAAACGTGGTTTTATACAAGCGTTTTATTTTTACATTTCAATCATCGTGTTATTCTAAAGTTCATTCTAAATTAATGAATAGCTTTTTATTATTGATAAAAAGTTTTTTTATTGATATCTTAATATTATCGTATTTACAGGGCTAACGACCCGTCATAGACTAGTTTAAGTGATCACTTTATACACGCATAATATTTACCATTCAACCAACCTTGTTTGCTTGTAAATAATTTACAGGTCATTTCATGTGCTAGTTCACGGCAGTATCTAAAGTTGATTTGAGTAAGCTTTTTATTTAAAGAAGACCCTTATTTTTAATGTACGCAAGATCCTTACCGAAGTATTTCACATAATAAGAGATACCCACATGTGATTTTCATTTTTAATAACCTTATCAATTGACCAGTTATTTGAATCTTAAAAATTAAATTTCAATAAAATGCTCTTATTTGAGTAACTCAGATAAGTAAACAAGGATTTGAACACCCAAAATTTTGTGAATTTACATTTCGACCATTATTTAAATTATTTGAGTTTTTACTTTTTAAAAAATACTTGAATTTCATATTATTTTGAGAAATAAAAAGATTTTTTGATCCACTCACATTTTTATTAACCAACTAGTTTCGGCAACAACCTGTTGCCCTCTTCAAGGTTTAATATATGACTTTATGAAACTAGTTGGTAAATAAAAATATGAGTGGATCAAAAAACAAAGTCTTTTTATTTCTCAACATAATATATCAATATGATCCACAAGGTTAATGCTTTCAATATTCAAAACACTTCAATTTCACACTATTTCTGTGAACCTAAGCAGCTCATTTTTAGAAATAGGTATCAAAATGTGGTAGAGTGGGTTCGAACCGAGAAACTCTTACTCATGAGTCCGCGACGCTAACCACGGGACCACAACCCGACAGTTTGAGTGTATACAAATATTGTGAATGTAATTTTTAATTTAGTCTTATTTATAAATCAAAAATATCTAGGCCGGATATAAAGTTGAAAAAGACGATTGTCACGATTCAGAGCGAACGCTTTATCTTCCACCACGAGCTTTTTTCCCGCTCCATTTGTTTCTTTTAAAATTTGTTTCCAAGCGAGAAATGTTTTTTAATTCATCTTCCTACCCCGAACTCCCTTCCCCCCGCACATTGTTGCAGGGAAATATTTTTATGAAGTGTTGAAGCCGCGAGGAGCGCGGGCCACGTCACGACACTTAGGGGATGTTTTATGTCGGAGGCCTTCGCGGTATTGCCACCGCTAAAAGGTGTGTTTACGCAAGTCGCAGGTGAAATATGAACGCAGGAATATTCCATTAAGATTCGCATAATCATTTCAAGGATCAGTAATTTATTATAAAAAATGGAGGCTCGCTCGATACCTCGCCATCAAATAAGAATCACTTTTATGAAGGTCATTACAACAAGTTATTGTCGTGATTTAAATCGAGGAATAACGGAAACCGGCGTACATAGAGGAAATAGCATCGAACTAAAATCTTATGAAAGGCACTTCTATGTTGAAAAAGAGTTTTTAAAGTTAAATTTTAGTTTTGTACTGATATTGCTTAGTCGAACTGCATTTTATATAATAAAACAATAATTAAAAAAAAAAAAACTTTATAAGACTAGTTCTTATTAATGTTTAAGGCATTTACTTCGGAGGTTCGTCAGACTTTTTTTTCTAAAAAAAAGTTGGTCATTTACATTTTCATTAATTTTTTATTCAAACCCTCATTCACACCCAATGGTGCATAGGGAACTGCATTATAAAAACGCAGTGTTATCTTGATCGTTAACACATGAAAGTAAGGTGATCAGCCTTCCGCTTAATGTATCAGTCCAGGGTAATATTGAATAAATATTATAATGAAAAAAACACTTATATTTATTTGACTCCCCCTGGAAATCAAACCCGGGACCTACAGTACGGTGGCCAAGCGTACTGACCATTACACTACGTAGGCGGACACGGTACTCTTTTAGAAATATAATATGTTAAATGTGAATAACCATTTTTTCATATTATCTACTATTTGATTCAATACCATTAAATCTTGATTGAAGGTTGAATAGTGAGTTCGGAACGAGTGATTAAGATAGCAGAAAATAAGTAGATAACAGGTAGCAAACTCCTAGGAAGACCACCCAAACGATGAAGGAATAGCTGAACATCTACCTCCCAGGAGCAGGCTCCGAGAAAAACCGGACACAGTTCTAACTGAAGTGAAAGAAGAAGATAATATTTTCCTTAATATTTGACACAATATTTGAGCAAATTCTCTAACAGAAAATTTCTGGTGTCGGAGATGAGAATTTGAATAATGAGTTTTTTGCCTGGATCAGTCTTTCAATGTAAACGGCATTGAAAGCTTAAATTACGTTTTTCATCAATCGCGCTTTGTTTTGTTTTCGATTAGAGCATGGCCTGAAGTTACAAAGTGTGATGAATTCCAGACATAAAATATTGATAAAACGTTTTAGATAAAAAAAAAATTAAGTAAACTAAAATATTTACCGTGCTGAAAAGCGTCAAGGGATGAAAACTGGTATTTAATAAAAATTTTCCATCCTGGGTAATATTTTTTTAGGAGATTCTGAAATGTGAACTGTTCACATTTATTTAATCGTATTTTTCTCTAGAAAGTCCGCGTAAGAATCGGTAAACAAAAATGATTCCCATGTGTATGGTATGGGGTTAGCTACTTCAACTGATTGCTTATGAATATTTTAAAGGCTTGTTAAATCCCCCGTAAAATAAGGCGAAATAAAGTATTGGTGGCCTAGCAAGAGAGGGGTAAGTGCGGCGGCCGGGATGGCGGTCTTTCGCATGAAAAACATAAAACATTATGGTTATATCCCTGTATCCCATGGACTGACGTGTACACTTAGCGAACAGTTATAACAATATCGTTTTATCCCCGGGTTTATATCAAGTTGATGGGGAATATCGCAGGATTTGGGCTATATCGATTAAGGAATACATGTACGCATAAATATATTCAAACCTTTTAGGATTTAGCAGAATGTCTGACTTTTATTGTAAATGATGAATAACTCCCCTACGATAAAATACAATAGATTTTTGGGTCAAAGCGATATTTTTGTAAAGTAATAAATTTTATATATATTTTTTCAATATCATTAATATGTCAATATAAAGTGCAGATGCAAACACACGTGTACACCAATATATTCATCATCAATCGCAATGTCTAGCCCCCATCTGTGCTCTACAAACAACATTATTAGCCCATCCCGGTGCGGTGTGGTATGTGTGCTGACGCAAACACACCACTCGCTCTATAGCATCGAGGCAACATAGTGAGTGTCATATATATTCCAAATATGGCTGAAACACGGACTCTTGCCCTATTAGATTTCTTTAAAAATCTAATATTTGCATACATATTTTTTCACTATCCGGTTTTCAGTTTACTGACCCTAATCCGCACCCAATAGTTCTTAGGATGTTGCATCAAATTGATGTCATGTTAAGTTGATTGTTAATAAGGCAAAGTTAACAGTCCTGCGCTGCGCATACTTTTTAAAACTCTTATCCGCACCTAAATGGTGCATAAGGCACTGCATTGCTGCACTGATCAGCCCTCCGCTTCAGGTACCAGTCCAGGATGATATTGAATAAATATTACAGTAAAAAAATCACTTGTATTTATTTGAGCCCCCATCCGGGACCTCTAGAACGGTAGCCAAGCGTGCTGACCATTACATTACGGAGGCGGACATACTAGCCCAGGGTAATACGATATAATATAAATATAAGAGTAAAAAAGACATGTATTTATTATGGCTTAAGGGAATCGAACCTAGAACCTCTATTGGTGAGATGAAAAGAAGCTTTCTTCTAGTGAAGTTCTAGTGATTCAAGAACAATGTTTCAAAATTGGTTCATAAATCCAGGACCTCTAGCTCAGTTGCCAAACACAATAATTATCACTATGGAGGTGGACATTAATATAATTAAATAATAAAAGATAAATATGTATTTTTTGCTCTTATAAAATTCTCTGCTTTTAGGAAAGTTTGTAGGTACTGTTATATCACCGAAGATGGTAAGCACGGGCGAATTGTGTATCCTATAAAAATACTTTTTCTTCGCACTCGTCTTTGTTCCGTTGTGGGATTCGTAATAAACAATAATAAAATTATTGTTCATTTCGAAAATGTTTTACGCAGTCGTTGTTTTTAAGTTCTCGGGTAAAGGCTTTACGGCTCTCCACGTTCGCTATGCCCATGAGGGATGGAAGAGAGACGAGGGTTGGCTCGCTCCATTATAAAGCAAGAAGTCAGTTACGGTGCTGATTGTGTTTCAAGTCATGTTTCAAGAACTACCTAACACGCCCATTCCAGTAATAAACGGACCTCTTCGCAAACACTTCTGAAAATAATATCATTTTTAACTACGCCGTTACCTAACCTTTTATCAAAAGAATACAAAAAGAAATACGCTCGTCGTGCAGCTAAGAATCTGCTGGAAGAGGCGAAATTTTTGAATGAATATTTGCAGGGTCGATTAATTGATATCCCATTATATGTAATATAAATTCCATTAAATTCAAATAAAAGAATTTCTGCTCAATAAATAGCATCTTTTCATCTTACTAATAGTGAAATTCTAGTGATTCTAGAATAACGTTTCGTAATTAGGTCATATACATTTACATATATATATAAATATATATATATATATATATATATATATATATATATATATATATATATATATATATATATATATATATATATATATATATATATATATATATATATACATATATATATATATATATATATATATATATATATATATATATATATATATATATATATATATATATATATATATATATATATATATATATTTATATATATATATATATATATATATATATATATATACATTTATATATATATATATATATATATATATATATATATATATATATATATATATATATATATATATATATATATATATATATATATATATATATATATATATATATATATATATATATATATATATATATATATATATATATATATATATATATATATATATATATATATATATATATATATATATATATATATATATATATATATATATATATATATATATATATATATATATATATATATATATATATATACTTATTTCAAATATTTTTTTAATGTTACACATGTGTAAAGTGATCACTTAAACCAGCCTATGACGGTCATATTCTTCATCATAAAGATTTTAGATTTTTAACATCTCATCAAAGGATGAGATGTTAAAAAAGAATATAAACTCCATTTAAGAAGATTTTATGTATACACACACATTCACATACATACACGCATACACATAAACATACATACCAACAACATTTCATTGGTAGAAAGATTCTTCTAAAGGCATTATTTAAACAAAGAATAATTGGTAAAATGTTCTCAAAAAAAAAAAAGATTTTATTTAAATGCGATGTATTTCTCGATTTTTCTCATTCGGTTCCCATTATAAAATATAGTAAAACAAAAACATTAAAGTTTTTTTCCACATATATAATATGTGAAAATTACATATATAAAAACATACATGTGGAAAAACCATAAAGTGTTATTTTATTTAAATATTAAATAAAACGCAGTTTCACCAAAAAATGTCAGTACAAAACATAAATCCATAATAAAAAAAAATAAAAATCAGCATGAAATTTCATTAACCTATATTGAGCGCTCTAGGGTGTGATACATATTATTCTAAGTTTCATCTCAAATATGGTATACATAAACTTATATATTTCTGCCTTTAAAACAATGGGTATTCCGTAATTGAGAAATAATAAGAGCGGGCAATGTGAGGACGATGTTGTGATGCTAAACGTTTCAAACGCTTCTTCGACATTAAAAATAATTGCTTTCCTAATAGGGAACCGAAGTTAAAATGTTCTAACTAACTCTCTAGTTGAAAGGTTTAATACTTCAGGATACTTGACGTTACATATATCGCTCACTCCTTTCAACAACGTCATAAATCAAAAATCGTTAATTTTCAGTTGTGCATGTTTTCGGAATGCCCAGAAAATGTACTTTATCCCAGCAAAAGAGGCATATTTTTAACTTAATATTTACACGCTACAGGGCAGAAAGTATTGTTTTTGCATTTTGAGTAAAAGGTATTTTTTAATTATTTTTTTAAATAAACTAAATATTTTTAAATGGAGAAATAACCTTCATGTTTTACCTAAAAAGATCTGTTGCAAAGTAAAAAGCTCAATAAGTGGCTTGATATTTATTTTTAATACATTTTATTTTATTTTTAAACTTTAAAAACGTTCTCCTGAAAAATCAAGTTTTTTGATTTATGACGTTCTTGAAAGGAGTGAGCGATATACGTACATAAGCTTTAACATATTAAATTTTACTTAAGCAAAACATAAAAAAAACATGTACTCCACAAATTAAGTAAAAAATATTTATGAAATTGTGAATTTTTATAAATTTTGGCAATACATTTGAAGAAATAGTGGTTTTTAGACAGGAAACTTTTAATTAAAAAGATGTTTTCACAAAATCTGGATTATCTTCAATTGCAGGTATTATTTTCATATTATTTTTTGACAAAAAAAACCTTAAGAAAAAGCTTCTTTACATCTCACCAATAGATGTCTCTAGTCACCAAGTTCTAGTGATTCATGAACAAGGTTTCTCAATTGGTTCATATATATAGAACTCCCAAAAACTTGAGTAGCGTGGTTGTCAATAATGGGTAGAATTGGTGAATGTTACACGTCTGTAAAGTGATCACTTGAACCAGCCTATGACGGTCGTCAGCCCCTTAAATGTCCGGACTTCCATATTCTTCTTCATCTTTGATGAGATGTCAAAAAATAATATGAGTAAAAACTTACCATGAACATCAACACAGCCGATTTGTTTCTTCATGGGGCTGGTATTTATCTGGCACATATAGCAGCCGCGATCGCTCTCTCGGAGCTGTCTGATCTTAAGTTGCCAGGTCCTAAGATTATCTTCGGACACGGTTATCCTGGGGTTGTGCGTCACGACTTTTGTGTGTATAGTCAGAATTGTGCCATCCTCTGCCTTCATCCAACCCACCTAGAAAGAGAGATACCCTGGTTATAAAGATGACCTAAGATTTTTATTCGGGAGTAACGATTTTATTATTTTACATTTTATTTTATTTATTATTTATGTATTTCATACATACATAGATACATTCATAGATACATATTTATTTCATAGATACATTTACAATATGTCTTACGGCTCTTTAGGCATGGCTTGTGTTGAGCCGAAATACTAACATGTTAATACATTTTTTTTTTTTAATATATTTATTTATTATTATTTGTTTTTTTTTAATAAATAGATTATAAACATTACATAGAAGAAATACAATAATAATTTACAGCATAAAGGTTTTACAATAAAATAATTACACCTGGACTTTAATTAAATCACTTTCTACCTTGTCCCTTCCAATGCGAAGCAACCATCGACGGACACTGTTCTTAAAGACCTAATCACTACTGGAATTCTTAATGGTTTTGGGCAGCAAATTAAAAATCTTTGGCATAATTGACAACCATCAGTCATGTAAAATTGATGCATTCGCATTTAAAGAAATAAATATTGAAGAAAAAAATGTGCATCTGCATTTGTCTTTTTCTCCATCTAACCCTTATCTACGCCCAATGGTGCATAGAGCATTCCATTGTATCAACGTAATGTTATCTTGATTGCCAATTGCATGAAACTGAAATGTTCAGTCTTGCGCTTTTTATACCAGTCCAGGGTGATAAAGAATGAATTTGAGAGTAAAAATCACTTACCATATATTTATCTTCGTTCCCCTGGGAATCGAACCCAAGATGTCCATCACGGTAGCCAAATGCGTCTATCACTACACTACTATGGCGGATCATATAGTTTACACCTGCATATGTACGTTGTACAAATATATAATTGTTTTTTTTTGTCGTATGTAAGTAATCTTCAACATTTTGAGGATTCCGATCTCACATACTAATATAAGAGTTTCTGCTTAATAAAAAAGCTTCTTTACATCTCACCAATAGATGTCTCTAGTGAAGTTCTAGTGATTCAAGAACAAAGTTTCTAAATTGGTTCATATATATAGAACTTCCAAGAATTTGAGTAGTGTGGTTGTCAATAATGGGTAGAATTGGTGAATGTTACACGTGTGTAAAGTGATCACTTAAACCAGCCTATGACGGTCGTCAGCCCCGTAAATGTTCAGACTTCCATATTCTTCTTCATCTTTGATGAGATGTCAAAAAATAATAAGTAATCTTCGAAGTTATATGTTGTCAATTTTTGTAACTACTAAACGTTATGTAACTTTTAATGCTCACAGCAAAGATACCAAAAATTATTTTGTGAAAACCTTATAGGACTAAAAAAAATAAAAAAATATTCATTCTACATGAAGTGTGATGGATTTCATTTTCAACTGACTTGCAATGAAAAATACAAGTATATTCAAAGATTTTCATATTAAACACTTGCCTATCTTAAGAGAAAAATCCTTGCCTCATTTCTTTTTAGAATCTGACAATTTTATGTTTTCTCGTTCATACATTATACACAAGGTAAAAAGGAAAAAAATACTTCTCGCAAATGTTACGTATTGAATCTCTTTAAACCTCTTTAAAACGTATTTTTTTGTTTACGTATTCAGAATAACACATCGTAGTATTTTATACAAAAAAAACACTGTAAAAACTGAACTTAAGTATGTTAAATTGAATAAAAAAACGTGCTAACGTTCTACTATTAAAACGCCTTGTTTTATATTTTTAACGTTCTTTATACTGTCAATATAAAAACCATGAAAACATAAAAATAAAACACTATATTAAGATATAATAAAATAATAAATAATAAAATCCTTATCCACACCCCAATGGTGCATAGGGCACTGCTTCATATGAACACAGTGTTATCTTGATCGTTTACACACGAAGGAAAGGTGATCAGCCCTCCGCTTCAGGCACCAGTCCAGGGTAATATTGAATAAATATTACAGTGAAAAAATCACTTATATTTATTTGACCCCCCTGGGAATCGAGCCCGGGACTTCCAGAACGGTAGCCGAGCGTGCTGACCATTACACTACAGAGGCGGACAAAAAATTTAGATAAAATTAAAAAATTAAGATAGGTATACATAAAACAAATAAAAAAAAATATGAAACCCAAAAACAACACTTTCTGCCCTGTAGCGGGTAAATATTTAGTTAAAAATATGCCGCTTTTGCTGGGATATAGTACATTTTCTGGACATTCTGAAAACACGCAGAACTAAAAATGGACAATTTTTGATATGTGACGTTGTTGAAAGGAGTGAGCGATATGTTTAACCTTAAAACTGTCAGTATTTATGTTGCGTGGGTACTGTACATGTAAGTTATACTACCATAGTTATTATATACTCGGTGAAATATTATACAAACATTCAATTTATAACTCGCCATTGCTTTGAAAGTTTCAGTTAAATAGTTTGTTACGCGAAATTGAAGGGAGTTTCATCATATAAAATACACCAGATTTAAATTTTCAGCTTCAAAGCATTTGATTTGCAAAGGCAAGGCAATACCATATTTTCAATTCAAGTAAAATATTTATTTGAACTATTTAGCCAACTTTATCGAGTATAATATACCTTCTGTATATCATAGAGTTTATGCTCAATTAAAATATTTTTAAATATTTTTATTTAAATATTTTAAATAGTTTTAAATATTTTTTTCGATTGATTTTGTTTATGAAAGAGGAAAATTAAAAAAAAGTGTATAAATTAATAAAACATTGTTTGTTACTATTAAATTTTAAATAAATAAAAATTAACCACTTATAGTATTATATAAATATATATTTTTAACGACTAGTGTCGGAAGTTACAGATACTTCAATTAACGGGGTTAAATATAAACTAAAGCATTAATAAGACTAAATTATCTGTACTGTAAGTGAGGGGAGGGGGGTAAGTTAGGGGGAGAGGTAAGTTAGTGGGTGGATTTCGAGAATAACGGGAACATAGAAAGCAAAGGTGAGAAATTTTTAAATAAAACGTTATTTATTTAATTAAAACTAGTTTTTTTCTTGGATTACTAGATTTTCTAAGATATTCATTATAAAGCCGTTGAATGGTACTAGGTGTTATAATTTAAATCAGGTTTTACCACAAAGAGAATGCCGAAACAATAAATATAATAATAATTAAACATTCTCCTTATCATATTATTTTTTGACATCTCATCAACGATGAAGAAGAATATGGAAGTCTGGGCATTTACGGGGCTAAAGACCATTATAGAAATGTAAATAAATGCCCAGACTTCCATATTCTAGTAGTATATTTTATATTTGAGTAGTGTGGTTGTCAATGATGGGAAGAATAGGTGAATGTTATACGTGTGTAAAGTGATCACATAAACCAGCCTATGACGGTAGTCAGCCCCGTAAATGCCCAGACTTCCATATTCTTCTTCATCTTTGATGAAATCTCAAAAAATAATATGAAAATAACTCCCATCATTGGAGATAATCCAGATTTGTGAACAAGTGTTTGGACACACTCAGAATGTTGTACTCTTCTTATCATTCATCTTTCACTTTGTGTAATACTACTGTAATAATATTAATGTCATATTACCATACCACAAAATTAACAATGATTTTAACATACAAAAAAAATAGTATCTGTGATAAATTAAAACTTGAAACGCTCAAAATGTTGTAAACACAATAACGCGTTATATTGTGCATTGTACATAGTACTGAAACCTTTGTATTAAGGTAATTACAGTCTTTTTTCTTCTTGATGACAATTTCAGGGCTGAAAGAATTACAGGATGGCCCTTCTATTTCAGTGCCCGCGGGTTTTATCGCCGTAGCTAGGAGGGAGGAATTCGGCAGGAACAAAGCAGGTTTCACAATGGCCCGAAGCTTAGCCGAGAACAGTTGGATGCTTTTCAAAGTTTTACAGTCGCCGTACTCGCTTAGTTATTTAAAACGACTCCTGAGAACCAATTGTCAGGTACATTGTCCCCTCAGCTGGCGAAATAAACAACACTGGCTAAATTTGTTGAGTCATTTACCCAACTTCTTTAATAAAAAGCGGACTTTATACGCGTTTCAATATAATAAAAGATACATTTTTCCATGAAAAAATCTTTTAACGTAATTTTTTGTATTTTTTTGACAATGCAGCGAAATCGGTATTGTTTTTTCCTCTAACACTTAACTATGCCCAGTGTTTCATAGGATACAGCATTGTTTTTATAAGAAATGTTTTTTTGAATGACTGAATTAAAAATAAAAATATAAGAAAGGAATACATAAAAAATATAAATTCAGATAAAACGTTAATTAATAATATACTGTTTCAAAATACGTCAACATAATTATCAATCTTCCCTTTTAAAAAAAAAATCTTGTTCCTTAACCCCCCCCCCTTTTCCTATATTTACTAACCTATATATACCCCTAAATATATTTTTTGTTGGTCAGTTTTAATTTTTTCCAGAGGATAAAAAACATCTCTTAGTTTTCGAAACTAGTCGTATATCTAAATAAAACTCATTAAAATGGTATATTCAATTGTTTATTTTTTTTTTAATTATAAGAAAGGAATGTAAGGCTGAACCAGGAATAATTGAAAACATTAGGAAAAGTTATTTAAGGTGGTACAAACATGTGGAGCGAATGGATAACAAGAAAATGTTAAAGAAAGTATAAATGGAAAATGTGAATGAACGAACAGAGCGAGGATGGCCAAAAAAGACTTGGAATGACCAGATCAATCAGAACCTGAAATATGGGTGTCAGAAATACACGTAATATCTGTAACGATGGAATTGAATTCAACAGACTATCAATCATATTTTCTCTTTTTTCTTACTCTTTTTATTTTTAACTTCATTTTCATCCTAACTCCAAAGATGGCTCATGACATACAATTAAGATCAAAGAGTTTATACCCTAGAACGGGGCTACTTGAACTTTGATGTGTTACTTGTTCCCAGTACAAAAAAGAGATTTAAATCTGTATTTGGTCTACAATAATGAACGTATCGGGACAATAAGTGTCACTTGTCAGGGAAACAATGAATCATGTCGATACGTTCATTATTGTAGACCAAATACAGATCTAAATATTTTTTTGTACTGGGCTCAAGTAATACATCAAAGTTCAAGTAGCCCCATTCTACGGTATGGGGTTCCCCCGACAATATATCATTTCTTGAAATATATAAGGTAGAATTTAAAATTTAAGAATACAAAATGTACAACGAGATACCTTCCAACCTAAAAATATGATAAAACACTTTATTACTCTATCTTAGTAATACTGGTAGCAATTTTATGTAATTTTTACTACAAGATAACAATGAATATTTTTCTAGTTTGCACCTGATGTATTTTAAAAACTTGAGTGTAAAAATGATGAAAAGTTTATTAAGGAGACCTGTTGTGTTCGTGTTTGCGTGTTTATGAGTGAGGGTAACTCAAAGCGATTACGCGAAGTAAAAATTGGCGCTCACAGACTCCAAGGGTGGAAAATTGTATAGACCACACTTTGCGGTAGGCACAGATGCATAATGGGTTATTGTAACATCAAGAAAAGGTAAAAAAAAAAGTTTTTTATCACACCTTGGTACGAATATTTTATGTTAAATTTGTACATGTTACGATGGGTTTGAGTGAACTCGACTCGACCTTAATACCCATATATGAGTATCATGTATCATCTCAGTAGTTTGATGATGTCCTAACAAGGCTAAATAGTCATCACGAATTTTGTTTTTTATGTTATGTTTTTAAAAAAATAAAACTTTGTTGACTGTAAAAATCAGTGTTTGGGTTTTAATATGCTGTGAGCGAATATCATGCTAAGAGGTCTAAAATAAATATGAAATATTTTTTTCAAATAATTTTTTATAAAATACATAAATTTCCCCAAATTTTATTGTTTTTTAATATCATTGTAAAAAATGTAATTTTTAATATACTTGCAAGGGTCATAAAACCACAAATAAATAGATAAAAATACCAATTGGAAATACAAAAAACTGTTATTACTGAAATTTTGGTAGACGATTCCCGGGCAGAAAACCAAAGATATGGATCGATAGCTGGGAATCGATAACGCAGGAGGCTAATCCCTCTTAAAAACAGGCCAAAAGGCCTACACCAAGATGAAGAAGAAGAAGAAGAATGAATTTTCGTCGTAACTTAATTCAACTCTTTAAATATTCTTTTAAAGAGCCTGTTCGAGATAATGTAAGTATTACAGCCAACTTTTGGTGTTTAATAAAGCACGAAAATAGACAAGTGAAAAAAATCAAGATTGAAGAATAATTTTTTTATATAATTTTTCGACTTATCTCGTTTTCTCCCTGAACAAGCGCACAACAAGGGGAGTTCTATTGTCAGTTAACGCTGATGCTGGAGTTATTGTTGTCTTCAACTATTCTCTACTTCATATTTAGAAACAATGAACCCACTTGGGAATGTCGAAATACAAATTCTCGAGAGCACCATATATATATATATATATATATATATATATATATATATATATATATATATATATATATATATATATACATATATATATATATTTATATGTATATATATATATATATATATATATATATATATATATATATATATATATAATAATAATAATAAAACCCTTATCCGCACCCCAATGGTGCATAGGGCACTGCGTCATATAAACGCAGTGTTATCTTGATCGGTTACACATGAAGGAAAGGTGATCAGCCCTCCGCTTCAGGTACCAGTCCAGGGTAATATTGAATAAATATTAGAGTGAAAAAATCACTTTTATTTATTTTACCCACCCTGAGAATCGAACCCGGGACCTCCAGAACGGTAGCCGAACGTGCTGACCATTACACTACGGAGGCGGATATATATAAATATATATATATATACATATATATATATTTATATATATATATATATATATATATATATATATATATATATATATATATATATATATATATATATATATATATATATATATATATATATATATATATATATATATATATATATATATATATATATTTCATTCAAACTCTTATCCGCACACGATGGTGCATAGAGAACTGCGTCATATAAACGCAGTGTTATCTTGATCGTTTACACATGAAGGAAAGGTGATCAGCCCTCTGTTTTCGGTACCAGTCCAGGGTAATATTGAATAAATATTACAGTGAAAAAATCACTTTTATTTATTTTACCCCCCTTGGGAATCGAAACCGGGACCTCCAGAACGGTAGCCGAGCGTGCTGACCATTACACTACGGAGGTGGACGTATATATATATATATATATATATATATATATATATATATATATATAAATATACTGGTTTTTCAAATATATATTTAGAGCGTTGAATCAATGTACATTCTCAAATGTTATGAAACAAATTAAGTGTGGACGGTCGTTGAATTTCATTTCAATTCATTTATCAATATCCATGTTTTTTTACTGCAACGAGATAATCTAACAGTTGTGTGATAGATTTTCAAGAGGTGATAAAAGAAAAGAATGCAAGGCTGAGATAAGTATTATCAATAAAATTAAGATACTCAAGAAAGGATACTTAAACAAATTTTTGAGGCTAATGTGGTTGGCAATAGAAGCAGAGGAAGGCCGAAGAAAACTTGGCCTAATTAAGTATAAAAAAATACTTTAAAGTATTCAGGTCTGGAGTCATCGTTCGGAATAATTGGCGTGAATGAATGTGAAGATGTATGAATGTGGAAGAGGCATAGATTATTTGCAAAGGCATAGATTCTTTGCCTACCTCTGCGGGGAAATGGCATGATGGTTTGTCAGTCAGTTTGTTCAAGATTTTTTTATTGAAATACTTAACAGTGATTGTGATTGAATTGTTTATGAATGTTATTTATTCCTTTTCTCCTGTCTCCAGTTTTTAATTAAGAAAATGGAGTAGATAAACATGTCTCCGCTTTTTAGTGAAATAAAAATGTCTCCCAGTTGCGCCGTTGTCATTTTTTCTGCGTAGAATTGAATGCAATGTTTCCCAATTTCGGGAGATGTATGCCTGTCCCCAAAGCCGCTAAACCCGTTCTGGCAACAGTGCGCCGACTACCTTCGAGATCTCGAATTGGCCCGAAGACAAAAAGTTCGTGATTAATGGATCCTCCGCGGTTTGCGGACACAAAATTTCGTTTCCCCGTTCCGGGAAAAATGAAATAATGCGAAATATCCCGACTCTTCGAAACAGATTCAAAATAATAAAAGTTCCGCAAAAAATATTATATTTTGTTTTTTTACTGCGACAAACTTGAATATTGCTCCTTTTATTTCCAACTTTTCTACACTTTCCTTGATTTATCGCGGTTCAGAAGTGAATATGATTCTAAATGACCTATTACGTTAAACGGTTATGAGGAAATTGATGTTTATTTCAAAGTTACGCTACCAGCATTTGAAGCCACATCTCTGAAGATATTTCATAACATTAAGACCCTTTACCGAGGTTCGTCGCCTCATAACCCAAACTATATAACATAAAAATAGCAAATTAAACTCAAGAATATTCAAAGGATACGAGTAATCTATTTTTATTTATATATCTGCTTTACGATAATTCATAATAAATTTATATTTAAATATAAATATATGTACTCCGCCTCCATAGTGTAATGGTTAGTGGCTACCATGCTGGAGATCCCGAGTTTGATTTTCAAGAGTGTCAAAATAAATGTCAGTGATTTTTCAGTCTTATATTCATTTAATATCACCTTGGACTGGTACCTGAAGCGCAAGGCTAGTCATCTTTCCTTCGCTTAATTAACGATCGAAATAATACTGCTTCATTAAAAAAAAAGTATTCAAATGCAGCGATGTTTCAAAATTTCAAAACTTGAAAAACAAAATTAAATAACTTTTGGACATTTAAGATTTGAACAAACAAACATTTGTAACATTGTCAATAATATTGATATTCAAAGTGGAAAATAATGTGGAAAAGCTAAAAATATTGGTTTTAATCTAATAATATATTAAAATGCAATTCCATCACGAAGTGTCAGTGGATAATATAAATCTATTAATATTCAAAGCATTTACTTTGTGGTAAGTAATTTTTACTTAAATTGTAAGATTTTTTTTTGGTTTTATACAAATATTACAAACATTATTGTAAAAAAAAATAAAAGAAAATTTATATTTTAATAATGATGCAGTTGAAAAATGTCAGTAGAAAACGCAAATATGTCGTAGTCATACAGGAGAAAGTGACCAATTGCATTGTTTCACAAAACTGTGATCATTGACTATTTGATATCTTACTTGCTTAATATTGCCCTGACAAAATCCCAAAGGATTTTTAACTTGGAAGTATAATATATTGACTAGTTAAAAATGACTAACTGCATTGGTGTTTATTTTCTTGCCAAGCAAAAGTGACTTAAATGGCCCTCCTGAATATTTTACGTTTTGGTAGTTGGTCACTTTCTCCTGTACGACTACGATGTATATATAACATGTATACATTAACTTTACGTTGCCTTAATATGTTAAGATTCTTCTGTCAGAAGGATAATAACTTTATATGATAAATTTAAGGATTATAAAAAGCTTTTCAACTCAGTTATCACGTTTGCTCTGCGGTAAATCAAATTAAAATTAAAGCCTTATTAAAACTTGTTTTTATGATCTTAATCAACGAAGCGTATCCTCTAGACTCGAGATTACTTAAGCGTAATTTGACAACAAGGTTTAGGCTAATGTAATATTTTGTAAGTAATATTTTCTCTTCCAACTTGATGATTAATCACCTGGTATCAAACCCATTGTTAAGTCCACTTATCTGGGCTGTAATGAACTCCAACTTTGCCATAATACTGTTCAAGTGTTTTTTCTCGGAAATTATTTGGAGAGCATTTGAAAGGGATTAGCTGGAGAACAATGGTAGAGGAGTATTATATGGTTCGGTGGAGAAAATAATGTATTTTTGGGCACTTCTACGTCGAATTCTGAGGAGCCTTCCCGGAAACAACAGGATATTGATTGCTTTGATCGTTTAATTAGATTTCAAGGTATCATATAATTTGTTTATAAAGTAATTAGCTGAAGTATCCATTAGAATCTTAAATAACATTAAGGCAGAGAAGAAAATAATTTTGATGTCAATATAAACAAGTTAATTTCAATATAAAAATAAAACGCTTATACTTAAATGGTTACATTTTGAGTATATTTATATTAAACGACTTATTTTGAGAACTATAGATATTTTATCAAAAGGTAAAAAACAAACTTTACATTATCTCCTGTCAATGAGAATATTAGTGATTCTCGAAACTGGTCATGCTGACAACAAAAAAAACTCAAAATTGGTTCGAATAATGAAATTAGGAATGAATGCAAGGCTGAGATAAGCATTATCGATAAAATTAAGAAAGGTGTGTTGAGATGGTTTGGACATGTGGAATGTATGAGTGAGGAAAGAGCGGTTAAACAAATTTATGAGGCGAATGTAGTTGGAAAAAGAAGCAGAGGAAGACCGAGGAAAACTTGGCACAATCAGGTTTGTAAAATACTTGAATGCGGCCGGGTCAGGAGTCGTAATAATCGACAAGTAAGTATGAGGAGATGCATGAATGTAGAAGAGGCGAAGAATGTTAGCAAAGACAGAGTGTTGTGGCGTTCGATTCTCTCTACGCACCCCTGCTGGGAAGCGGCTTGATGGTTAGTTAGTTTTTTTTAGTTTTAGGAATTTGGGTGAAATGTTTATATTTTCAGTATTGCGTTTATTTTTTTCATCGGTTGATGAGAACATCCGTAGTTTTCAGAACCACTCGTGTTTACATTAATAAACTCAAAAAGTAGTCTTAATAATGTGTTTTATTTTAATATTTAAATCATCATATTATACCACGAAATTCATGCCAAAAAAATAAATAATTTAATGCATATTGCTGCTTACCGCTCATTGTTCGTAATTCCATACCCTTATCTACACGTAGTAGCATTAGTGAATGCAATCCCGCACAGTTATCGATCCTGTGGAACCCGCTCGAGATTTTTCTGGACTCTGCGGGTTGTTTACGGAATTAATTTGTTAATGTACAATTACCGTACTAAATTCCACGGCATTGTGGGATTCTTTTTTATCAATTATTCAAGTGTTATTTATGCAGACAGTGAATTATTAACATATGAATGTTATATGTATCATTATAAAATATAGGTGTTTCAACTTGAGACGAAGCGTCTTTCGTTATTAATACGGAAGATGATTGAAGTTTGAGCATCTCAGAGCTAACGACTTTACATTTGGCCGCCTAAACTGGTCACTTATACACTTGGATAACGTTCACCATTCTGCCAATTATTGAACATTCTTATTGCATTAATTGTTTAAACTTGTATAAATCAAATGCTTATGAATTCATTATGAAAGAAAAGAATAGTATAATATGACTTAATTATTCCAAAGATTTTAAAAAATGACTGATCGTGTTCAAATGGAGTTAGTTTTATACGTATTTCTTTAATTTATTGACTGATGGATGGCCTAATAAAAACATTCACATACACATACACACACACACACAGTCACACACTTACACACACACACACACACACAGATATGTATATACGCATACGAGTAAGTATACGAGTATATCGCTTATCTTTTAAAGGTCCCTATCACTGTCGTCAGAATATGTGAGGTAATACTGTGAGTGTACATCCAATAACAATGAACTCAACTTTCGAGAAAATTGAAAATACAAATCAACGCAAAAAACAAGTACCTACCTATCTCGTTTAACAAAATTTAGATTGCACAGTACATACATTCGTATAAAAATTACTTGACGCGACACCAAATTTACTCCACTGTTATTCACAAAGCGAGAGCATGCAGTAGTGGTCTACTCAGAAGGGGTTCTTTATTTACGTTTCTGAGGTAAAAAAGGTGAAGTGAGTACACCTTAAGGTAATATCTAAACCTTGCATTCCGGTATACGTGTTTAAATTTCAACTTTGTGATTCGTGAGTGTTGGTTGTGTACAAATGAGGAACACATTAATTTGCGGTGGAATCGTTTAAAAACTAATATCACTTATTAAATATGTATGGCAAATTCAAAATATTGATATTTAAAAAAAATGTATTTTGTTATTTTAAGCCGTTATATAGTAGATGTACTGGCAAAAACGTTAACTCGAAAATATGCAATTTTGACTTAATGATACAGTATTATAAAGTTTTCAACGTTCTTTAAACTGGGAAAATACACCGAGTACTTGAAAATGTCATATTTATGTGGTTTTAAAAGTGAATTTACCTTAAAGTTTTATAGCGGGTGTTTTATTCAGGCTAAAAGTTTAAAATAACAGGGATTATTAAAACACGGATTTCAGAGTTAACGTATTTTGCCAGTATACCCACGAAATATACATATTTTGTCAGTATACCTATTAAGTGTGATAATAAGCGATTATGTGATGAAATATTAAGCATTTAAAAAATAAAAATACTTTTAAAATACCACTTATTGAGTTTTATTTCATCACACACGCAGTTCATCGTCGGGCGATTATTAAAACTGATCAGTTTTAATAATCACCTGTCGATGAAAACAGCTGTAGCTTTCGAAACTAGTCATATATAATGAAATCAAAAGTAATATACGGTATTATATATGAATTTCATTTTCAAAATGAATAACATGTCATATCGTGCCGAATTATTAAATATTATATATTTTAAGCACTTTAAGTATAGTGAAATATAAGGCGAAATGATTTGTCACATTCTGTTCAGATATTTTTTTTTGCACTGATAGTCTTCGCTCTCTGCCGTTGTCATATATTATTAAGATCATCGTATCCCAAAGTGGTCCATATAGACCCTCAAGGGTCAACTTTGACCTGCAGGCTATCTCCTGTCAGCGAAAAAGAGAAATCTGCGTGCACGAGCGGTTTCGATTAAGGCTGATAATAGGATTAAAAAAAAACCGTTTTACAAAAAAAATATTTGAATTTATTAAAATGCAACGTTTAATCAAAATTTCTAATCAATCGGTAAATAGAATTAGAAGATTTAACATTTTGAGCATAAAAGCAAGATACATATATAAAATTTTGGCATACTTAATCATACATGCATCAAGTAAGGTTCAAACAGTACTTATTTCTCCATATAATGAGTTTTTATATCAATTTTTGAATCTGATTTACAAAATAGTTAGTGTCGCGGACTCTAGTCACAGTTTCTCGATTCGAATCCACTCTACCACAATTTGATACCTATTTCTAAAAATGAGTCGCTTAGGCTCACAGAAGAAGTATGAAATTGAAATATTTGTGTAAATAATAAAAACACAAATATTTCTCTTTAATTTAAAAAAAAATATATGTATCGTTAGATTTGAACAAATATTTTATTTTTATTGTTATACTAATAAAAATGGTAAATTTCAATAGTACCGTTTATTTGTATATTTTTAAAAAATCGCACCAAAGGCGATTTACAATTTAATTCTTAATATCATTACTTTGAGTTTGCTTTAAATACTACAAATTTAAAACGATTCAGATGAATTAATTTAAAATCAGGAAAAAACTAAAGAAAAAAATTCAAAGAACTTACATTGAATTTTAAATAAAACGAGACGGATTTAATTAAATAAAACATTTTTATGAAATTTGATGTACAAAGAAATTTTAATAAAATCCAGGATTACAAACATGTCAAGGAAAAAAAAAGTTTATATTTTGGAATCAAATAGATTTTTGAAAAGAATAAGAAATAATATTTATTAAAAAAAACTGAAAAAAGTCTCCATACAATTTTTTTGTAAAGACAGGCAAAGTAGTGGGAAAAATTTCAGCTTTGTGAAAAAATACAACTTCTCTGTGTTACAGATTGCTATGCAAATACAGCAGAATAAAGAAGTAAATAATAATTTTAAATAGTTTAAGGAATTTCTAATATTTTAAAAGAATGGCGAAAGAGAATATTATAAAATAACTACATTGCAGGGATTACATGAAAGTTGAGAATACGAAAATTATCGTATGTAATATGCATAGCCAGTGGCATGCACAGAGTACTAATAAGTAGGCAGTAGAGGTAGGTAGTAAAGTAAGCTAGGTGCTACTTACTAGGTTAGGTAGTTGATATAGGTAGTAAGGTAAGCTGGTACTACTTAGTAAGGTACAGTAGGTTCTGGTTGCGTTTTTATATGTCACGCGGGTGAGTTAAGATAGGCACTGCTTTTCTACCTGTATGGAAGGCACGCCCCTGGATATAGCCAGCAATTGAGCAAAAAAGCAAAAGTTCATAAAACATCTCATGTCATAAGATAGCGAAAAATCCGCCTATGGACATTTGAGTTATAACCATACCATAAAATGAGAGATCATAATTTACCTTTTTCATTTTGAAGATCGATGTGTTTTTATTAAATTTAGTGTTGAATTTAACTGCAACAATAATTAATTAATCTTTAAACTATGAAAATTCTTTAATAGGATTATATTATATTTTTATATCAGGTATTTTTCTGCACCTATAGTAAATTTATCAAAAAATGTATGTCACATGAATTTACAATTTTTTTTTTACAAAAAAATGTATAATACATGTTTTCAACAAGCGGTACTTAACGACCGTTAAAAGAAATGTACTTTTGGGGAAACAACAGGGCTTTTATTGGTTGGATCGTTTAATTAGATTTCAAGGTATCAAATAATTTATTTATAACGTAATTAGCTGAAGTATCCATAAGAATCCAAAATAAAATTAAGGGAGAGAAGAAAATGATTTTTAAATTTTATTTTGATGTTATTTTGATGTTAAATTTTATTTTTATATACAAGTTAATTCAGGTCTTTTTCTGCGCATAGGCGCATTTAATATAGATTAAATTTGATGCGCATTTAATATAGATTAAATTTATCAAAAAAATGTATATCACATGAATTTTACTTACGATTTTTTTTTTTTACCTTGATGTATTCAACAAGCGGTACTTATAGACAGTGAAAGGAAATGTACACATACGAATAGTTATGAGGGTATAAAAAAGACAAGAGAAAAGTAGAGTTGAGAGTAGAGAAAAGAGGAAACGTAAATAATAAAATCTTTAGTGCGACAGTTATTGTATTTGGGGCGTGATGGAATAAATTTACGTGAAATTGTCTACGTGAATATGGCGGGTCTTAAAATATAAAATTGTTACTTCCTTCAAGCCCAGTTTATCAAATAACATACTATAATTATTTTTTTTTGATTCAAAAGAATTATACCTTATTATCCAAAAATAAAACTTTATAAAGAATTTTATTCTCTCGCTTTAATTTTTAGTACAATAAATATTTTTAAATATTTCATCTTAATCATTATTGTACTGCACTCCTATATGGTTACGAATTCTGGACGATGTATAACACTTACTCTAGGCAACAATAATCTGCTGAAATGCGAATGCTAAGATGGTCAGCTGGAATAATCCTTAGAGACCAAATAAAGAGTTCGCTCATTTGTGGAAACCTGGGTGTAACAGAAATCAAAAGTAAAGTAAAGGAAAGACAATTAAGATGGTATGGAGACATAGGACGAGAGAAACTGATCATATTGTAAACTAGACGATCGCCATGGATCTTCCTCGAAAGACATCTAGAAGAAGACCAAAAAGGTAATGCATGCTTCAGAAAGATAACATGATTTGAAGGCATGACCTAGATCATGATGAAGGCACGACCTCGATGACGTTGTAAATGATAGAGAGACCTACAACCAATGATAGAGGACGAGGAGAGCTGAACCTAACCGTCTACAGAGACGATATGAATTTCGTTAGTTGTAGTTTAAAAAAAAAGTATTTTTAATTAATTAAATTTTTAATCATCTTATAACAATTATTCTGTTAAGTTTTTTTTTTCTTAAGTATAAAAATTAAAATAAACAAATCATTCTCAATGTAACTGAAAGGAATTACAACACAATTTATTTCCTTTAATTTTTCGACAGTTGGAAAAAGTTTGTAGAGTGAATCGTGTATAAACCATGATTGGAAAACTAGTCTAAGAAACGTTGAATAAACTGTCACCAAGGGAACGATGAACAGTAAATCATAAAAGAACTTCCCTCTTTCCTTTCTCTTCTATTTTCAATTGTAAAAATCTTTTCCTCATTTTATTTACTGAACTTTACCCACCTCGCTATTTTCGTCTTTCATACACGAACACTGGGAAAATCGCATGTTAATTATTAAATTAAAACTTTAAATACTATTGTTCAACAAATAATAATATCAGGTTGACATTTACAATGGGCGATTTATCTTATAGGTATATTTATAATGCTGCTTAAAACTTGCATAGATTTCACAAGTAAAAACTTTTAATTTTAATTAAATTGTCATTCCACAAAGTTAATGCCGAATCAATAAATAATATAAAAACTTTTAACATCAGAAATAACCTATAAATAACTCTTAAATGGAGCCAGAACGTAGTTTATCCAATACTTATATTAAATATGATTTTTTAAATGCGTAATTTATATGGACAAACCAAATGTGATTCCTGAACCTTGCTAATATATTTATTTACCAAGTGGAAACAATTAAAAAAAAAAGCCTCACAAACTAATTTTCATTTCATTTTCAATTAAAAACACGTTGGATTTTTTTTGTCCATTTCTTAAACATGTTGGAAGTATTAGTTATTGAAAAATGATACAAAAAAAAATATTCATAAAAGTCTTAAAACATATAAAAAATTTATCACAAAAGTGCAAATTAATCAAAGTAAGGATTAAATCAAACTATTTGATTCATAAAGTAGAAAAAAACACTATTATTTTTGCATTTTTTCTCCCCTGTTATGGTTATTAAAATTTATCTTAAATTATTTATTTAGAGTCTGTGAGATTCACTTGACATACTAATTATAAAAATAATCAATGAAAAAATTCTACAGTTCTGGAGATCCTGGGTTCGATTCTCGTTATAAGAACAAGAAAAAAATATGAAATGGGTTTGGGATTTTATATGTATGGTAAGTATATATCGTTGTCCCCTCTATAGAATGCGCAGTCCTTTATATAAGCCAAGAGCTTTGAAGTGCAAGCGAGTGTTTTAAATGTGCATTTTTCCGCGCATTCTTCAATTGAATGCGATATATTCACTCGTAGATTTGAAAAAAAACACCAAGTGCATGTTCAATTTGCCTGCATCTGGCGCATTAAGTTCGTGAGGGTATTTTATTTAATATTGGTATTAGTACAAGTACTTACATTACAGTCGAATAATCGTCCATTTTTAGTATTCGCAAATCCTGTCGATATTTGCCCCAGTAACTAAAACGCAATATAAAAGTATTTGATAGATTATACCTTCATTCTGTTAGTAAATTAAATGGTAAAATTTTTTAAATTTTACAATATTTAAAAACAGACATTTTTTGTTAAAGCTGTCCCAACTGCATTCTCGAATCTGATAAAGAAGTATCTAGGCTTTCTGACAGACCTTTCTTGCAAAGCAAATTTATTTGATGAAATGAATTGTATTTTTTTAGAAAATTTTAATCAAAATTGTACCTTGATTTTACTATGAATTTAAATTGAATACCTTTCAATGTCCATGCTACTGTCAATGTAAACAAATACAAGTTTGTAAAACCACCATTCTAAGTTTCTTTAAGTGCCCCAAAATAGACAGTGAAAGGGATTTGTAGTTAGTTAATTAAGTTACTCAGCTAGATCCGATTCCAACCCAACGTTGGCTGGTACATAGATGACTCCACAACCCTGACTAGTACAGCGAACAGATACGGAACAGTGCCAAGGTATTTGCAGAAAATGTCTAGTCATTGCATTTCCCACTCAACCATTATTCATCAACAATTAGTTTTGGATCACTTTAACTAGTTGTGATTTTTAAAGATCAATAAACATTTTTTTTCATCTCAAAAATATAACATGAAAATCTCCATTAACAAAACAAAGAGCATGATCACTTCGAGACACCCAATACGATGCAAACTTGCAATCAATAATGAAAGCATAGAGCAAGTTATGCAATTCAAGTATTTGGGTGTCGAAGTGTCCAGGAGCAATAACCTCTACAATGAAGTAAGAGAGCAAGCAAATAAGGCCTGTGCTGTAGCTGGATGCTTAAAAAATGGAGAAGAAAAAATGGAGCTTTGTATGGAGAAACAAATACATGATGAAAGAGAGTAAGGTGAGGATCTATAAAACCTGCGTAAGACCGATCCTGACATACGGCACGGAAACAAGAGCCGACACCGCGAGAACAAAAAGCCTTCTTAGGACATCCGAAATGAATACTCTACGACCCATTGCAGGCCTAACACTTCGCGACAGAGTAAGAAACTCAGATATAAGAAAAATCTGTGATGTTGAACATGTTGTGCGATGGGGAAGAGAAAGAAGACGTTTCTGGAGAGATCATGTGAGAAAAGCGAGTTCGGATCGAGTGGTGAGGGTGGCAGCGGACAGCAGCATAGGCGGGATCAGACCCCCAGGAAGACCACCTAAACGATGGAAGGATAGCTGGTCTTTCACCTCACAGGACCGACCCGAGAATGACAGGACCTAGTCCTAAAAGAAGAAAAAGAAGAAGAAGAATAAAAATTTTTATTAAAAAGGAATAATCCTCAAAGCATCGAATCCGCGACACCAGCGTTGTAAATTAAAAAATAAATAAACCTTTCATCCAGAACCGTTTCTTCTTCAAGTTTTAACCCTTTCCTTAATTGTTCGTCCCAAAGATCATTTTCTTCAAACAGATGTTATGCATACAGAAGGTTTCGCAAGACGTAAAAACAAACAGAGCGATTTATCATAACTAACAAAGTTTCCTCCGTTTAAAGTCCTTTATTAAGTGTCGCATTTCGCGAAAAATATGGTGACATAAAAGTTTCTCTGGAGCTATAAAATCGTCATAGTCGTCTCCGCCCGAGACAAATGAAGCAAGGAATTATCACTGTAAAGGAAACTACACGCCCATATCGAAACCGACCAGGTTTAAATTAAGCTTGCAGGGTGGTCATTTAGAAATGAATATGGCATTAATCGCAATTCCTAATCGATTACTGAAATTTCAACTCATTCATCTATTTTAATTTTTCAGGAGCACATTGTTATACTAGATTTATCATTTCAGCATTCATTTTCTGGTAAGACATGATGAAATTATAAAAAAAACACTAGTTTTTAACCACTTGAGTCATAGTCTTATTATTAAAACTAGTTTCGGTTTTAGTTGTTAGGAAGCATAGCGTCCGAAACAAGTTGCCATAATAAAAATAAAGCTCAAGTGGTAAAAAAACAAGTTTTTTAAAATTATTTGTTATAATAAGTTTGCTACTCTTAAATTAAAAACATTTATAGAAAATCATAATTATTAAAGAAATTCTTGAAAAAAATATACCAAAAACACATGTTAACCACATTTAAAAAAAATAAAATTATTATGTATTAAACGCATTTTACATAATTATTTTTAGACATCTCAACAAAGATGAAGAAGAATATGGCAGTCTGAGAATTTACGGTGCTGATGACCCTTGTGGGCTGGTTTAAGTGATCACTTTATACACGTGTAACTTTTTCCAATTCTACCCATTATTTACAACCACAATACTCAAGTTCGTGTATTTCACTAGAGATATCTATTGGTGAGATTAAAAGAAGCTTTTTATTCAGCAGAACCTTTTTTATCAGTATGTGAGGTCCAAATTCGGGATTACAATTTTAATATATAGGTTTATTTAATATTTAATGTTAAATATTATTTATTCTTATTTAAAAAAAACAGTAAAGTCTCGTTGGAATATAAAAAGGAGCGTAGATAAATGTATGATATTCCCACTAAATACATAAAAAAGTACTCGTGCAGTTTTTTTTCTAGACTTTCCACAAAGCAACACTTAAAAAAAATAACACTTTGATGTCTGAAATAATAGACGTAATTTAATTTCCTTTGCATAGTTTATTCCCGTATATTTTTCCATTTACAAAATAAAGTTAAACCGGAAAGTCGTTCGGAAACAATTTTGCTTTCATTAATTATGTAGAAAAGTATGTTTCGGCTACAGCAAGAGTTTTAAATGTTTTTATTTTAGTCAGTAAAAAAGCTTGTTATCCCGAATGCAATGTAACTCTGCCGTTATGTCGGGGCATTAAAGTTCTAGTGAAATTCTGAATCTACAAAATGTCGATATAAGGAACTATCGTACAGGGTTGAAATAAAATGAAACATGTATTTATGGATTTCACAATATTTTCAGTATATCCAAATTGTGAGTGGTCACTTATTATGGATTTAGTACTTCTTAGGATTGTTTACATCAAGATTGATATTGACATCTCAACAGAGAAGAAAAAGAATACATAAGTCTGGACATTAACAGAGCTATCGACCTGTCATAGACTTGTTTAAGTGATCATTTAATGCAAGCGTAACGTCTATCATTTTACCCATGATTGATAACCACACCACATAAATTTTAAATGAATTGGATATTAATAAATTTAAAAGGAAAAACCTACAAAATCTCTATATAAGGGATATTTTTGCTAGTAGGATGGTATAAATAGGGAAAATAGTTATGAATAATACATCACAAACACTTAGACCAATCGAAAATAAATGATTGAATAAATTTTGCAAATTTTGCAAATTAGCAGGAATCAAACCCGTGACCCTGTTTTTTTATTACTATTTTTATTTTGAATTAAATTTAAGTAATAAGTTGCTTAATTCAACCATAGATGGTGCCAAAGATGTACCACTAGAAAGACGTTTTTAATGTATCATATATCAAGGTTCGTCCTTGATATTCGACTGAATTCATCATCAGATCTAGCTGTTCTCGGAACTTTATTTATAACCGTATCCGTTTACGGGATACAAATCATTCTGCGGTGATAACACTTTGCTTGACTTTTCCAAGCCCTTATAATATTATGTAAATAACCTAATGAATCTCTTTTTGCGATATATCTCAATTATCTGATGTAAGGTACGCGAGTAAATTACATCCGAGGAGGCACGGGCGTATTGAAAGTTTGAGAGACGTCGCCGTAAAGAAACTCGTATAATATTGCGCGTATACGTTTGTAGGTGTAAAATGATATTACACAGCGTAGTTCCAGCCACAAAATACCATTACATTCCATTGAAAGTATCAAATTTACTGTGAAAAGGATATTAAAGAATAAAGTGTTCCCCGAGAAAAGTTCTGGGATTCATAAATCATTTTCGTGGAAACATCATGTCGTCAGTTCTCCATTCTTTGTCGATATTCATTTCTAGAGAATAAAGCCAGCGGTATTGCCAAAAAGCTCTAATTAATGAAGTTTAATTTTAGTGACGCCCGTTTACAAAAGTATCTTGGACGAATCGGGATGAAGATTTTGTTCTTTACTTTTGGGAGAGAGAGAATCCATTCTTGCATAATCTAATAAAAATCTAATTTCTTATTTAATACGCGTGGATATCTTCAGACAGAAGTCATCCTTATTATCATTTTTAAAACATCATACAGCTTATTTATTTATTATTTATTTTAAAAACTTTTTTTTATAAAAATGCTAGAAATAATTATTAATATTTACAGGCAAAATTTTGAGTGTGTCCAAGTACTTGTTCACAAATCAGGGTTTCGCCACTTAAGAGTTATTTTTTTCATTTTGGACATCTCAACATAGATGAAGAAGAATATGTAAGTCAGATATATACAGGGCTTATAACCTGTTATAGGCTGGTGTAAAGTTCTACGTGTATAGAGTGATCACTTTGTACACGTCAAAAATTCCCTATTCTACCTATAATTGACAACTGCACTTATCGAATTTTTGGAACTCCTACATATATCATTAATTTCATGACACTGTGCAGGTGTGTTCACTGGAGCCATCTATGGTTTGATTTGAAAAGGTTTTATTTAGCAGAGACCCTTTTATTTCTCAATCTAGCATTGATGGCTGTTGTGATCTCACATGTACTGTGTCATGAACGAAATTTTTATAGTGTAATTGTTAATAATGGGCAAAATGATGAATGTTGCACGCGTGATCACTTTATCAGCTTATGACAGGTCATAAGCCCTGTAAATACACAAACGTCTATATTCTTCATCACCTTTGTAAAGATGTTTAAAAAAATTAAAATAATTACAAAATGGAGAAAACCCAGATTTGTGAACAATTATTTGGACACTCAAATTGTTGTGAATAAAAAAATAATATTTGAAAAATAAATATGACTTTATCTTCTGTATCCGCATAACCACAATTTCGAGAAAATATTCCGTTCCGGCAAGGCGATGTTTTTTCATTCGGCAAAAGATAACGAAGTAAGCGAGATCGAAAAAAAAGAATAACACAGAGTGCTTCAATTTCATCATAGGTCAACAAAAAGGCTTCGAATATAGGATTGAAGCCAATCCAATTTCATCGTCGCATTGTTATTTTTAAATTCATTTATACGCGCACCCCCTTCGGTACGACTCAAGGTGTTCCCCGCCGCGGTAAAGCCTTAACAAAGGCCTGGAGGTTTTCTCATCTTGTTTTGTGTTCCCTTCCATCCACCTTGATTACCTCTCTTCGCATCGCCGGTTTATGACGTATGCTCGCACAAAAGAACACAAAGTGTGTGTTGTGAAATCGGAGCGCCGCGCCGTACGCGTCGCTTGGATTCCTGGGGTGGAAAAACAACTGGAAATAGACTCAAACGCAAGTGAACACGTGTCTTAAAATGGTTTAAGGAGAAGACTGACACTCCATTATTCAATCCGAGCAATTTTATAAATAAATAACTTGGGCTTTTTCCTTAAGAATACTGTCTTTATATCATAAAAAGTGTGCTAAAAATTATAATTTCTTTTTGATTTATGTTTTACTTGGTAAATACCACTACTTCTGTAAATACATAAAAAAAAAACACGAAAATAATTTAATATTTTTAATTAAAAAATATTGTAGTGCCAACAAACATACCACTACTCCTTTAAATACATAAAAGAAAAAACTCGAAAATATAAAATATATAAATATTGTATTACCAACAAACAAAACTAACAAGTATAAGTCCCTCTCCAAGCACAGTGCTCAATCTCTTTATTGGAGAGAACTGCGTTTTTAATTTGAGATTGTAAGTAAAAATTTATGGAAAATGAATTAAAATTATAAAAAATAACTTTTGAAATCATATTGAATGTTGCGACACGTGTTTTGATGTATTTTGAAACATTTTTAAACACCGTTAAACACCAATAATTGAGTATATTTCATAATTCACTATCTTATTTATGACATACTTTGTTTATTTATGTTAAAAATGATTATTTTTGTATACAATAACATTTATCGCAAATATTTGAATATCAAAACCGATAGACACAATTTACATCAATCAAGATTTGTCACAGAGTTAATTTATTTATCTTAACCTTTTTGTCATATAAAGTACGAAAGATAGATAATTTTGTATGAACGAAATTTCGAATTGATCAAATTAAGGTAGTCAAAAAAAGAAGAAGGATCGGGTAAGGAAGTGAGGGGTAAGAGGTAGAGAACACCAAGGAAGAATGATTTGAAGAACAAACCTATTGTTCATATTATTTTTTAACATCTCAATATAGATTAGAAGAATATGGAAGTCTGGGGATTTACGGACTTATTCTTCTTCATCTATGTTGAGATGTGAAAAAAAAGATAAATAATTCCTATAATTGGAGATAATCCAGATTTGTTAACAAGTATTTGGACACATTAAAAAAGATGTTAAACCAATTGTTAATTTTCAGAATTTTAGATTTGAACTTAACTTTTTGACAAAACAGATAAAAAAGTATATAGTTCGTTTTTCCCAGCACTTAAATAAAATTGAATGTTTTCTATAAAACATGTTTTCTTATATTGAATTGGCTAAGAATTTTCGGTGAAATTGGGATACAAAAGCTTTTTACGCTCTTGTATATTGCGTTTCGATAAAATAAATCCTATTTTAAGTACGAGACATAACAAGTAATCGTATTACACATTAAATTCTTGAGAGACATTTTCATTGACAGGTATGAGACGATCTAGTTCCCCGATGATGTTGTCACACTCGCAGGGGTAAATTAGACTCGTTTCTCAATCCATTGGAGGGTTAAATCGGATAATCGAATTTGTACTCGAATTTGTACGATTTACATGTAAATCTTATTCGTTTTTCAACTAAAGAACAATGTTCATTTATTTGGAAAGTGTGTAAAGGTTTTAATAATTGTTTTTTTTTTTAAAATCATACTTTAAAATAAAAATAAAGCATTGAATTATGGACATATTGTTATTGAAAATATAAGTAATAATAAAAATCTTTACAATATTTTCATTGTGTCCAAGTTTTTGTTAACATATTTTGTATCTCGGTCGTTTGTAGTTATTTATATGAAAATTTCTATTTGATATTTCAAGAAAGATATAAAAGAATATGACATAGCTTTTTCTTCATCCTTCAACGTTCCAAGAACACAAATTTAAAATTTGGACTTCGCTTCACATACGGTGTTTGAAAATGATGCGGAATAAATTGAAACACGTGTCACAATAGATTTTAAGAAATAACGGTATTTATCAATTAAAATTTATATCAATATAGATAGATATTAACGCAAAGTGACTGACAAATCATTTTATGTAAAAATAATCTTAAGCCTTCACTGCATGACTGCATTGACAGTTCGTCTTCGAGAGACAAGTGAAGTTATTATTTTGGCATTCATAGCGCATCTTTTGGCTAAATTATGAACTATATACTTGAGTTATAAATGTATCTAATCAGTAACAACAAAGAATGGTTGCTTATATTTTTAAAGAACGTTTTGACACTAACTTTTGGGTATGTAACAAATTTGATACACCATGCAGTGAAGGGTTAAGTATGTGTCAGTAATTCTTTTCCTGGATACTTTTTATTTTGTTTCTAAAACCCTTTAAAAAAGATGCCTTTAAATTCAAAAATACAATGTAGTATATGAAATAAAATATGGTTAAACTTAACACAACTCTTCATTCGAAATGCTTAACCCAGTTGTGTTTGGTAAAAGAAATGATTTAAAATCACCTCATTTACCGTGCAACTTATTATTATTCTCTCGCGGACTTGGCTTGATTCAGAAGTTTTAAGTGCTAAAATCCTCAGATCTGGGGGGGTGATAATAAAACAAAAAAACTTTTTTTTCTTTAATTTAGCGGCCATCTTTTCCCTTGGATGCGAAAGTTCCCGCATTATTAAGACAAAATAAAATTTGTTGAATTTCCCATGGCGATTTACTTTTGAAAGCACGAATATGTTTCATATCGTTCATAGGATATAAGGGTGGGTACTTAGTACTGCTTCCATTGTTTCATAACCTTTTCAGGCTAACTTTTGTTTCCCACAAACTTTTGACATCTGGTATTAATTTATAAATTATTCACGAATTTCAGTAATTTCAACAAAACTATAGGTATATACAAGTAATACTATTCGTAAAAGGTACGTGTCTGAAACAATTCGATTGTGATTTTATTTCTAAAAATCTAAACAGCTTAATATTAAATTCCAGTTAATGATTTTTTACTCCCAAAATATGTTCGTTAATACTTAAAATAATAACTAACTAAACTTTAAATCACACTGTATAAAAACATCATTTTATCTCTTCATTAAAATGGTAATATATAATTTTATATGCCTTTTTAATAAAATGATAAAGTGTATTAAGACAGAAACAGTAACGGTATTTTTAAGATAAGCCAATTTGATCATATAAGGGAGACAAAGAAGTGACCACTGAAACCAGCCAATGCCTAGACTTCTACATAATGATTTTTCCCAATATTTTATTCTTCTTCAGAGACTTCTTCGTCTATGTTGATAGGTCTATAAAAATCTCGATTGAGAATTTGTATTTTTTAAGCTGTAAGCAAATTGAAATATAATAATAATGAAAAGCAAAATACACATATGTAGAAAAAAGCAAAAACATAAATGCATTCTTAAAAGAAAATAATAAAATTAAATCTTTTAAGCATGTTATGTCATGAAAAAAACGATCCCTCGTCTGAAAAAGTGTTTAAATTTTTAAACACGTAAATAAACGACTGTGGATACAGAAATCTAAATATAAATGAGTAAACTCAAATTCACAGGCATGAGAGACAAATAGCCATAATCTGATTTCGTACGTAAGCTTTTTGAATAAACAAGTACAAAAACACAATAATTCTATAAGAATTATTGCTCTCAGCCTACCCACAGAAATATGTGAAAAACGGTGGAGTTTTACATTAGGAATTTTAATAATATTGAGTGGTGCTTTATTCAAGAAAAGAGGTTAGCATTAAAATTATTAGTATGAAATATCTATCTATGCATAACTTCTAATGAAATTTATCTCAATGGTTATCGACTTATAGGGTGCTTGGTCGTAAATTTCCAGACTATAGGTAGTCTAAGGTACTTCAATTTTATCCCTAATTTGACCTCACATACCTCTGAATCGGTATGCGAATTATCTGAATAGTAAATAAACTATTAAAGCTGTCTCAAGTTGAGATGAAGCATCACTCATTTTAATATGAAAAATGATTTTACAAATCAGCATCCCAGGACTTAATTTATTGATTTTAATTTCTCAACTACAAGGCGCCACCGTCAACCGCACTTCTAAAATCTTTATTTCTTGTATTTCTAATTAGTGCCATATGAATGTTCGATAATGGCCAGAAGAGTGAATGTTACACAAGTGTATAAAATAATCACTTGAGCTAGCCGAACGCCAGGTCATAATCCATAGGATAATTAAACTTCGTTCTTTATTGCGATAACAATAGATGCTTCCTGTCATCAATTAGTTCACTTCAGTAATCATTTCCAGTAATTTCATGAAATCTATAGGTATATAAAATTGATACTTCCTGTAAAAGGTACATGTCTAATATAATTTGATTTTTATTATTATTATTGTTGAAAATCAAAACAGTTAAATATTTCATTCCGATTTGAGATTTTTTCTCCTAAAATATTTTTGACAATAGTCAAATAATTATAAACTTAAATTTGAATTGTACTATATAAGAAATCGTATGTAAGAAATTAAGGGTCGTAGCCAATTTGTACAAAATATGTATATTACATATTGAATGCTTTATGATAAAAAAGGCGTCCGCCTTCGTAGTGTAATGGTCAGCACGCTCGGCTACCGTTCTGGAGGTCCCGGGTTCGATTCCCAGGGGGGTCAAATAAATTAAAGTGATTTTTTCACTCTAATATTTATTCAATATTACCCTGGACTGGTACCTGAAGCGGGGGGCTGATCACCTTTCCTTCATGTGTTTACGATCAAGATAACACTGCGTTTATATGATGCAGTGCCCTATGCACCATTGGGGTGCGGATAAGGGGTTAAAGATGATAAAAAATTAAATTAAATTACAAATTTACTTAATAATGCTACTTAATCATTTTATAGGTCCTAATATTAAACACTTTTTATGACATAAAAAGTAATACTTCAAAAATACTTAAATTAAAAACATTATAAAATAAAAACATGATAAGTATAATAACCTAATAATTTAAATAAAAACTAACTAACTAACTAACGCAGGGGTAGGCAGAGAGAATAGAGCGCCACACCACTCTGTCCTTGCAAACATTCTTCGCCTCTTCCACGTTCATGCATCTCCTCATACATACCCGCCGATTGTTACGACTCCTAACCTGACCACTTTCAAGTATTTGGCATACCTGATCGTGCCATGTTTTTCTCGGTCTTTCTCTGCTTCTTTTCCCGCTAACATTCGCCTCATAAATTCGTTTTACCGTTCTTTCTTCACTCATTCGTTCTACATGTCCAAACCATCTCAACACACCTTTCTTCATTTTATCGATAATGCTTATCTCAGCTTTGCATTCCTTCCTTATTTCACTATTCGTACATCTATCATACATCGTTTTGTCGCACATTCTTCTGAGAGATCGCATTTCGACTGCATTCAGTCTACTTTCATCCTTCTTTTCCCAACTCCATGTTTCACTTCAATACATCAGAGTTGGAACCAGGACTCCGTTCGTAATTTAAATATATACATAAAATAAACACGTTTTAATACAGAATATTTAAACATGCTCATATGTTAATCTAAATTATCGAATTCTTTTACTGATTTGAAAATAATTCCACGATCACTGAAATCTGAAAGAACCAGAGATAAATTTGGAATTTTATTAAAATAAAACACAAAAGTGCCTATAGTACAATGAGTAAATGTCTCAAAGGGGAATAAATTTAAATCCAAAAAACAGAAAAAAATGTAATTTATTCAAAAGTTTAAAACGTACCCCAAAGAATAAGTCAATGCTAATTCTGTTCATATAAAAATGTATTCATAAGAAAGTAAAATTAGTTTGAAGATCGGAGCTTCTATGGGCACTTACTTACAGTATGTTTGTTATTTATGTCAATAAAGGGAAAAGTTCGAGATATTTCATTAGACTTTTTACGACTTCGAGCGACTGAAGATGGGAGAAATTTCTTTGAAACGGTGATAAAGGCGTACAACAAATTCATACCTGTGTATATATATTGATGGGTCATGTAACGAAATATGTGCTTGTTGTGAAAAAAAGTTGGTCAACATGTTGAGTAATCAAAATAATTGGGTGAAGTTTTGAATCGGAAAAATAATATCCTTGATAATAATATCCGTAATATAACATAATTGAAATATAACTTTACAACATTTTGAGTGTGTCCAAATACTTGTTCACAAAATCTGGATTATCTCCAATTACAGGAGTTATTTTCATATTATTTTTGACATCTAATCAAAGATGAAGAAGAACATGGAAGTCTAATCCAGATTTTGTGAACAAGTATTTGGACACACTCAAAATGTTGTAAATAAATTGTCTGGTTAAATTATAAGTTTAGATAATAAAAATGAAAATGGTATTTTCTGGCGTTTCTCATGTGTGTGATTATAATCCAGGATTTGGATCTCTCATACTAATATAAGAGTTTCTGCTTAATAAAAAGCTTCTTTACATCTCACCAATAGATGTCTCTAGTGAAGTTCTATTGATTCAAGAACAAGGTTTCTAAATTGGTTCATATATACAAAACTTCCAAGAATTTGAGTAGTGTAGTTGTCAATATGGGTAGAATTGGTGAATGTTGCACGTGTGTAAAGTGATCACTTAAACCAGCCTATGACGGTCGTCAGCCCCGTAAATGCTCAGACTTCCATGTTCTTCTTCATCTTTGATGAGATGTCAAAAATAAAATGAAATATAACTTTGTATTAAAAATCACCATAAATATTTAATTATTACTTAATTATAATATCTACCGGTTTTGAAGCAAACCACTTGTTTAACAAAACTAATAATACTTCTTGTATTAATCAGTATTAATCAGTCTTGATAAATAAGCGGTTAGCTTCGAAACCGGTAAATTAAATTATAATGAAATATTTATAAAGATTTTAAAACAGTGTTATATTTTAAATATAAAATGGAAAATTACAAAGTTAGTGCTTCAAATATAAGAAGATTTTTTTTTCGTCATGTCCGCCTCTTTAGCGTAGTAGTCAGAACATTTATCTATCAAGATGTGGGACTTGGGCTCGATTCTTAAGAAAGGGGTAGAAAAAGTATTAACAACTTTAATACGATATTTAAAAATACATGATTCTTCACATAATTTTTATTATTCTAATAAATATTTATTGAAATTAAAAAAAAAAAAAAAATTACTTCACATAAAATTAGAAGTATTTCCATATTTGGGTTAATGCTTTTTGATAATCATCCTTCAAGCTGTGGAATCATTAAAAAAACAACGACGATTTAAAAATAAAACTTCATTTGTTTTATTTTAGACCACATTTGAGTATTTCAATGTAAACACAACTAGTTTCGAGAGCTATAGATGCTCTCATCAACAGGTTAAAATATAATCGTTATTAAATAACGAAAGTTTGTATTTTAACTCACTGATGAGAACATCTGCAGGTCTCGAGACTAGTCTTGTTTTCATTCACAAATCAAAAGTTATTTCAGACATGTGTTTTATTTTTATATTTTGTGTGCATATAAAAAAAATATTGCGATATGTATTCGCTATTTTGTATGTTGATTAGATATATTGAATTAGATTTCATTGTTTTTTTTTATTAGATTATAATTGTATTCTTTATCCCTTATTTAGTGAATATTGGTGTATAGGGCACTTCGTTGGAATATTTTTAAGTCTTTTGTATCGTAAATTCTGTCATGCTCATCAGTTATTTCGTTGATGATATGTCAAATTTATTATTTTGAAATTAAAAACGTTATTTTTCAAAATGCTTTTCGCTTTTATCAAGGAAATAAATACTCATTGTACATACATCTTTATGATTTATGTTTCCAGCCCAAACGTAACAAAAACATCACATTTTGTATAACAATTTTTTTTTTCGTAGGTACATCCTCTTTATGTTCCAGGGTGTAAAAACAAAACGAAGCAGTTGGTATGATAATGCATAAAAAATGTAAATAGATGAATGATTTATGTTTGCCATACAAATTTCGACGAACATATACGCATACAAGGAGTACTAAAATAACATCGTACATAAACAAATATTATATATTATTTTTTTGACATCTCAATAAAGATGAAGAAGAAAATGGAAGTCTGAGCATTTACGGGGTTTTCGATCGTCATAGGTTGGTTCAAAGTGATCACTTTACACACATGTCACATTCACCAGTTACTCGTATTCCCATGATTGACAACCACACGATTCAAATTCGTGAAACTTCTAGATATATTGATAGAACTCGAAACAGAGTGTGCAAGACTTCTTTCTTTAGAGACATCTATGGTGAGACGAGGAAATCTTTTATTAAGCAGAAGCTCTTTCATTTGTATGTGAGGATTATATTCACATATCATATGTTGAGATGTCAAAAATAATTTAACAATCCAGATTTTTAACAAGTATTTGGATACACTAAATTTTTATAGAGAAGGACGTTCTGTGTGACCTGATGATGGAATGATTAATCCAAAACTTGAGGTGTTTTTAATTTTATTTTTAAACCGGTATTACACAATGTGAACGAAGAATGATAAGGAGAGTGTTAATTAATTAATATTCATTAAAAAAAAAAACAATAAAATATAAACATAGTTTAGACATGAAGGTGAAATAGGATCAAAAATTACATTTTGCTAGAGTTTCTCAATATTTTATTTGTTTCACAAGCATTTTGACCATATTGTGAATGCGTGCTTTCTTTTATCTTTTTCATTTGACCAGACTGTGCCACAGCAACGCATGGCCGGGTGCAGATAGTATGAGATGATAATATGCAGTCGCACAAACATGAAACTATCACTTGAGAGTTGGAAACTATTACTCTCCATTCAGTAAATATATCAGTGTCCGCATTTCAGCTTCACCCCTGGGATTTCTAACTATCCTCATTACTTGCATATGTCTACTAGTTCCCGACTGTTGACTACAAACCTACTAAGCACTTTATGTTGGTACGATTGTCTGATTCATTTTGTATTTATTATTTAACTAACTACATAATAAACACGCCGCTTCTTCGCAAGAGTAAGCGGAGAGAATAGAATGCTAGACATTTTAAAAGATTGGACATCCAGGGTTGGAATTTCAAAACGGGAGGATGATAATAAAATGATTTGAGTGAAAATCAATAATATGAGAACCACTAATTTGCATATCACTGTATATCAAAACTAATCATCGCGCCACTTCCTCGCAGAGAAAAAATAATGATATATTATTTCGAGAAATAAAAATACTTTGTGTTCTGATCCACTGACATTGTGTGTGGATCACTCACATTGTGTCACTCACACAAATGTGAGTGGATCAGAACACAAAGTATTTTTATTTCTCGAAATAATATGTCAATATGATCCACAAAGTTAATGCTTTCAATATTCAAAACAAAAAATAATGACACTCCACTCTGTTTTTGTAAATAATCTCCTCTTCCACATTCATGCATCTCCTCATATATTCTCGCAGATTATTCCCACTCCTCACCTGATCACTTTGAAGTATTTGAAATACTTGATCATGCCACGTTTTCCTCGGTCTCCGATTTCCAAAGACATAAATTAGTTTTATCGTTCTTCCCTCACTCATTCCTTTTACATGCCTAAACCATCTCAACACAGTTTTCTAAATTTATCGTAAATGCTTACCTCAACCTTGCATTATTTCCTTATATCACCATTCGAACATCTATAATACATCGTTTTACCGTATTTATAGTCTCGCATTTCCCACAAGGATCGCATTTCGACTGCATTCGGTCTACTTTTATCCTTCTTTTGCCAACTCCATGCTTCACATACATATGTTAGGTTTAGATCCAGGACTCTCGCTTTAGCTAATAAATTTCAATGCTTCTATTACCAACTACATTCACTATTTTACTAATTATTTTTTCTTCACTCATTCGATTCACATGACCAAACCATCTCAACACACTTTTCTTAATTTTTAATATCAACCTTTGATTCTTTCATTATATCACCATTCGTACAAATCGCTCACTGCTTTCAACAACGTCATATATCAAAAATCGTCAATTTTCAGTTGTGCATGTTTTCGGAATGCCCACAAAATGTACTTTATCCCAGCAAAAGCGGCATATTTTTAACTTAATATTTACCCGCTACAGGGCAGAATGTGTTGTTTTTGCATTTTGAAGAAGAGGTATTGTTTAATTTTTTTTAATATACCATATTTTTTTTCAAATGGTGAAAAAATGATCAGGTTTTACCTAAAAAAATCTGTTGCACAGTAAAAAGTTCAATCAGTGGCTTGATATTTATTTTTAAAACGTTTTATTATAATTTTAAACTTCTAAAAAATCAAATTTTGAAATATGACGTTGTTGAAAGGAGTGAGCAAAATGTATATCTATCATACAACGTTTTGCCGCACATTCATAGTTTTATAAATTTAAATATTTTACTTTTACATTTCAATAACGGATTAAAATATAATAATTTCTCTATAACAAGTGTGTTAGAACACTCGTTAATTAAGGTATAACTGTATTAAATTTATATCATGTAATTCACAAAGCCTTGAAAGTGTGCTCCTCTTAAGCTCTCGAAAGGTGAGTAAGCACTTTTAAATCTTATATATTACTTTCAAGAGGTAAATTGTTTTAATGGAAACCATCTAACTCACCAGGAGACCAGAATTCAGAGGATTATGGGGTAAAACCGTCTTAACATTTTACCGAATTCGAATCAAGGCTAGTAGTCTTCAAGAGAAACCTTAAAAGCTCTGTTCTACTGACATTAAAACATCGCATTTTAACCTTTTTAGGGTTGACATTCTTTTTTGAAGATCAGTCGCTTGAAGGGTAAAACGAATACATTAAAAATAAAATGAATAATAATGTACTTGTGTACAAAATGTAGTGAAATAATAGGAAAAATAAGGAAGAGACTTCAGCTTTATGTTATTAAATGATACTTTATCCATATGTTATTTAAAATGTTTTGTATGTATTTTTATAATATCTGTGCCAACAAGACATTACAACAATTAATTTACTCGTGAAAAAATAAGGAGTAAATTGAAAGTTCCTTCATCAAATGTATGTATACATATGTTATTACAAAAATTTAGTGTATTTTTTACAATGTCTGTGTCAATAAGACATTTGAATGACTAATTTACTCGTGGAATAATAAGAAAAAATGAAAGATAATTTTTTTTTATGTTATTAAAAATGTAAAATATTTTTTTCATAATATCTGTGTCAACATGACATAAGACTACCTAACTTACTAGTGAAAGAATAAGAAAAAAATAATGATAATTTAGTTACATGTACAACGTTTTGAGTGTGCCCAAATACTAGTTCACAAATCTGGATTATCTCCAATAAAAGGAATCAATAATTAATAAAAAGCTTTTTTCATCTCACCAATAGATGTCTCTAGTGAAGTTCTAGTGATTCAAGAACAAGGTTTCTAAATTGGTTCATATATACAGAACTTCCAAGAATTTGAGTAGCGTGGTTGTCAATAATGGGTAGAATTGGTGAATGTTACACGTGTGTGAAGTGATCACTCAAACCAGCCTATGACAGTCGTCAGCCCCGTAAATGCCAAGACTTCCATATTCTTTTTCATCTTTGATGAGATGTCCAAAAAAATATAAAAAAAAGAAATATTTACATATTATTACAAATTTAATATGCGTGTCTTCTTACATTCCCGACGATTATCCGTCACGTACATATTTGAAATACTTAATCATCCCAAGTTTTTCTCGGCTTCTTTTGCTCCTATTTCCAACTTCATTTGCCTCATAAATTTGTTTTACTGTTCTTTCCTCACTCATTTGTTTCACATGCCAGTACCATCTCAACATAATTTTTTAAATTTTATTGATAATGGTTTTCTCAGTTTTGTATTATTTCATTTTGCCACACATTCGTTGATAGATCTCATTTCGACTGCATTCACTCTTCTGCCATTATTTTTTTGCAAATTCCATGCTTCGATTCCTAAACATTAGGGTTAGTACCAAGATTTCATTGAATATTGCCTGTTAAACTTTTGCTGTAAGTTTGAAATTTGCCATAACTGATTTCAGTGCACTATTAACTCATTTCCATATTAGACATTAGTATAATATTGTTATATATGAAATTACTTGCAAACTTTGCAAATACTAATGTAAATATACGAAGTTCATAATAAGATATATTTGAAAAATAGATTTGAATGTATACTAAAGCTTCTCAAGGGATAAGCTGGATAAAAAGTTTTTTAACCCTTGGAAAATATTTTATCTAGCTTGAAACAATATTTCGGGTATTTAATCACCCATATATAATTCATACACTAGGGAGGGCCTAAGAAGCTAGATATGTGTTCCTGAACTTTAGGTAGAGTGTATACTTTTTTAGGGAAATGTGTGTTACTATATGCTTCCAAGTCGTTACCCATTACAGAAGGATTATCTCATGTCTTATCGTGTGTATATTTTCACTTCATTGCTTCTCTAGCCTAACACAAGGGCTGGAATATTAGGGTTTCTTTTGTAATCAAGACTTTCGAAGAATTTATAACGCATTATTAAGTAGAAATAAGTCACTTATCCCCCTTTTTCCTAAGTATATGGTAAAGATTTTACACAGAAAACTTTTGGTGATAGGTGCTTGTGGATTCTGTCTTAATTTATTTTTCATTGACGATAATGTAGCGTCAACAGTATTTCCAAAGGCTTTTTGTAGTTGAATACTCTTATAATAGTAGTTAAAATATCTAATTTTGACTACTTCCTTGCTCCATACCAGATCATCGTCTTTGTCCACTGTTAGGGTCAGCTCTCCTCGTCCTCAGGTTGTAGGTCCTTTTATCATATATAACGTCACCTAGGTCATGCCTTCAAATCATGTTGTCTTTCTATGGCTTTCATGATTTTTTTGGTCTTCCTCTACATGTCTTTTGAGGAAGATCCATGGCGATCGCCTGATTCACAATACAAATGTCAGGTTCTCTTATCCTATGTGCCCATACCATCTCAATTGATTTTCCTCTACCTTATTTTTTCTAATAATCTATGGTGAACTAATTCGTTATTCTTGGTTGAATATTCTAAGAATGGTTACTTAATATCTTATGTCGTTTATTGTAAACAAATTCGATGTTCTCAGTTGAATACTCTTGTAATGGTAACTAAATATCTTTTCTTGTCTATTAAAAACTAATTTGATGTTTTCAGTAATATACTCTTATAATGGTAGTTAAATATCTTATATTGTATATTGCAAATGATTTGATTCCTGTTTTTCCCAATTTATTGAAAAAAATGTATTTTGATAAACATCTCTTTTAAAGCAATTCGTAATCATTTTGTTTGTAAGTGGAAATTGTCGCATTTTATTTATACCGACTCATATTATGAAAAGCGTCCTAACAGATGAAAAACTAGTATACTTCTATGTGTCGCACCATGAGGAATTCCTTAATATCTTTTAATATAAGTTTTTAACATAGTTGAAAATTTTCCTAATTTTAATTTTTCAATACATACACATTTTTAATTTTTATTTAAAATTTAATATCTTGCTAATCAAATAGTTTTTTGTCTTATCTTGCGATATCCGTAGCATTTTAAGTTAAAAAATACAAATGTTTTACATAAATTATTTAAAAAATCTTTGACTAAGGCAAATTTTATTAACACAATAATAAATAAACTATGGAAAGCACTCAATACTTAATTTTTTGAATTCTGTATAACTCGTATACATATGAATGTATATTATAGTATATTTTACTGTAAATATGGTCATTATCAGTGCAATATTCAATTACATTTGATCTTTAATAAAACATTTTGAGTGCGTCCAAATACTTGTTCACAAATTTGGATTATCTCCAATTATAGGAGTATTTTCATATTATTTTTTGACATCTCATCAATAAAAAAGCTTCTTTTCATCTCACCAATAGATGTCTCTAGTGAAGTTCTAGTGATTCAAAAACAAGGTTTCTAAATTGGTTCATTTACATAGAACTTCCAAGAATTTGAGTAGTGTGTTGTCAATAATGGGTAGAATTGGTGAATGTTACACGTGTGTAAAGTGATCACTTAAACCAGCCTTTGACGGCCGTCAGCCCCGTAAATGCCCAGGCTTCCATATTCTTCTTCATCTTCGATGAGATGTGAAAAAATAAAATGATCTTAAATGAATGACCGGAGACAAATTAAAGGTTCGAAACTAATCGTAAATCAAAGAAACGAATATCAAAACTGTTTCGTTCCCGATTTAAATTTTGTAAGCTAATCGTGACCCTCGGAGCGACCCTATTATAGTGACTTGTTAGAGAATCAATCAAACCGTATTAACTTCTTTAACAAAGAGAATTGAGTCGTGGTTTCCACCGACGGTTCAGATATTAATTAGTTAAAATAATTCGAATTAGTTGGCCTACGAGATCATAATAGGTCCGGTTAGCAATTTGTTAGGCATTAGGATTCCTTTGAATTTGGTCGGAGCTATTGAGAATAATGGCTCAGTTCTCTGTATGAGCATGTTCATAATAATATTCTAGAACAGTGGTTCCCAAAACAGTCCGTACGGACCCCCAGGAGTCCCCGGGATCATTCAAGGGGTCCGTGCATGCATCAAAGAAAATTTCTGACACATTTTTAGGAATTTTTAAATAATTTTTTGTTAACATTATACATATAAATTATTAACTACTGCTATGACTCCATCCCGCCGTTTCCCCGCAGGGTTAGAGAAAGGGGATGGAATGCCACAATCTTATGTCCTGACATACATTCCTCCTTCACATTTATACATCTAGTCATATAAGCCCTCCGATTACACATATGTACATTTGACATCACCAGATTATAGATTCTGATTGATCTGATCGTGCCAAGTCTTTTTCGGCCGTCTTCGTTGTGTTCTCATTCTCTCGTTATTCATTCGCTCCTCATTATTTTTAAACGAATTTCTTGAACGGTAATCTTCCTCACTATTTTTATTATTTTCAATCTGGTGTAAGACACCGAACGGGGTGAAATTGGAAAAAAAGACCTTTCGAAACACGTTTTAAGGACTGTTTTTCAATTACTCGACAATAGGACATTTATAAAAATAATTGTAAGCGAGCGATGTATACCGACTTTCAGTGTAGCAGGTACAATCAGTAGGTTTCACCCAGGGTAAGTTTTAAATAAGAATATGGGGGGGAGGTAATATATATATATATATATATATATATATATATATATATATATATATATATATATATATATATATATATATATATATATATATATATATATATATATATATATATATATATATATATATATATATATATATATATATATATATATATATATATATATATATATATATATATGTAATGTGATGCAATGAATAATTCAAATATTCATCGACCTTCAATAGGATTACTTTTGACCGTTACCGGGAATTGAAATTAAGGAAAATTAATGAGCATGAATATAAGCATCATTCTAGAACAGTGGTTCCCAAACTCTTTTACCTCTACCTTTATATATATATATATATATATATATATATATATATATATATATATATATATATATATATATATATTACCTCCCCCCCATATTCTTATTTAAAACTTACCCTGGGTGAAACCTACTGATTGTACCTGCTACACTGAAAGTCGGTATACATCGCTCGCTTACAATTATTTTTATAAATGTCCTATTGTCGAGTAATTGAAAAACAGTCCTTAAAACGTGTTTCGAAAGGTCTTTTTTTCCAATTTCACCCCGTTCGGTGTCTTACACCAGATTGAAAATAATAAAAATAGTGAGGAAGATTACCGTTCAAGAAATTCGTTTAAAAATAATGAGGAGCGAATGAATAACGAGAGAATGAGAACACAACGAAGACGGCCGAAAAAGACTTGGCACGATCAGATCAATCAGAATCTATAATCTGGTGATGTCAAATGTACATATGTGTAATCGGAGGGCTTATATGACTAGATGTATAAATGTGAAGGAGGAATGTATGTCAGGACATAAGATTGTGGCATTCCATCCCCTTTCTCTAACCCTGCGGGGAAACGGCGGGATGGAGTCATAGCAGTAGTTAATAATTTATATGTATAATGTTAACAAAAAATTATTTAAAAATTCCTAAAAATGTGTCAGAAATTTTCTTTGATGCATGCACGGACCCCTTGAATGATCCCGGGGACTCCTGGGGGTCCGTACGGACTGTTTTGGGAACCACTGTTCTAGAATATTATTATGAACATGCTCATACAGAGAACTGAGCCATTATTCTCAATAGCTCCGACCAAATTCAAAGGAATCCTAATGCCTAACAAATTGCTAACCGGACCTATTATGATCTCGTAGGCCAACTAATTCGAATTATTTTAACTAATTAATATCTGAACCGTCGGTGGAAACCACGACTCAATTCTCTTTGTTAAAGAAGTTAATACGGTTTGATTGATTCTCTAACAAGTCATTATAATAGGGTCGCTCCGAGGGTCACGATTAGCTTACAAAATTTAAATCGGGAACGAAACAGTTTTGATATTCGTTTCTTTGATTTACGATTAGTTTCGAACCTTTAATTTGTCTCCGGTCATTCATTTAAGATCATTTTATTTTTTCACATCTCATCGAAGATGAAGAAGAATATGGAAGCCTGGGCATTTACGGGGCTGACGGCCGTCAAAGGCTGGTTTAAGTGATCACTTTACACACGTGTAACATTCACCAATTCTACCCATTATTGACAACACACTACTCAAATTCTTGGAAGTTCTATGTAAATGAACCAATTTAGAAACCTTGTTTTTGAATCACTAGAACTTCACTAGAGACATCTATTGGTGAGATGAAAAGAAGCTTTTTTATTGATGAGATGTCAAAAAATAATATGAAAATACTCCTATAATTGGAGATAATCCAAATTTGTGAACAAGTATTTGGACGCACTCAAAATGTTTTATTAAAGATCAAATGTAATTGAATATTGCACTGATAATGACCATATTTACAGTAAAATATACTATAATATACATTCATATGTATACGAGTTATACAGAATTCAAAAAATTAAGTATTGAGTGCTTTCCATAGTTTATTTATTATTGTGTTAATAAAATTTGCCTTAGTCAAAGATTTTTTAAATAATTTATGTAAAACATTTGTATTTTTTAACTTAAAATGCTACGGATATCGCAAGATAAGACAAAAAACTATTTGATTAGCAAGATATTAAATTTTAAATAAAAATTAAAAATGTGTATGTATTGAAAAATTAAAATTAGGAAAATTTTCAACTATGTTAAAAACTTATATTAAAAGATATTAAGGAATTCCTCATGGTGCGACACATAGAAGTATACTAGTTTTTCATCTGTTAGGACGCTTTTCATAATATGAGTCGGTATAAATAAAATGCGACAATTTCCACTTACAAACAAAATGATTACGAATTGCTTTAAAAGAGATGTTTATCAAAATACATTTTTTTCAATAAATTGGGAAAAACAGGAATCAAATCATTTGCAATATACAATATAAGATATTTAACTACCATTATAAGAGTATATTACTGAAAACATCAAATTAGTTTTTAATAGACAAGAAAAGATATTTAGTTACCATTACAAGAGTATTCAACTGAGAACATCGAATTTGTTTACAATAAACGACATAAGATATTAAGTAACCATTCTTAGAATATTCAACCAAGAATAACGAATTAGTTCACCATAGATTATTAGAAAAAATAAGGTAGAGGAAAATCAATTGAGATGGTATGGGCACATAGGATAAGAGAACCTGACATTTGTATTGTGAATCAGGCGATCGCCATGGATCTTCCTCAAAAGACATGTAGAGGAAGACCAAAAAAATCATGAAAGCCATAGAAAGACAACATGATTTGAAGGCATGACCTAGGTGACGTTATATATGATAAAAGGACCTACAACCTGAGGACGAGGAGAGCTGACCCTAACAGTGGACAAAGACGATGATCTGGTATGGAGCAAGGAAGTAGTCAAAATTAGATATTTTAACTACTATTATAAGAGTATTCAACTACAAAAAGCCTTTGGAAATACTGTTGACGCTACATTATCGTCAATGAAAAATAAATTAAGACAGAATCCACAAGCACCTATCACCAAAAGTTTTCTGTGTAAAATCTTTACCATATACTTAGGAAAAAGGGGGATAAGTGACTTATTTCTACTTAATAATGCGTTATAAATTCTTCGAAAGTCTTGATTACAAAAGAAACCCTAATATTCCAGCCCTTGTGTTAGGCTAGAGAAGCAATGAAGTGAAAATATACACACGATAAGACATGAGATAATCCTTCTGTAATGGGTAACGACTTGGAAGCATATAGTAACACACACATATAGAAACACGTTTTAAGGACTGTTTTTCAATTACTCGACAATAGGACATTTATAAAAATAATTGTAAGCGAGCGATGTATACCGACTTTCAGTGTAGCAGGTACAATCAGTAGGTTTCACCCAGGGTAAGTTTTAAATAAGAATATGGGGGGGAGGTAAAAGAGTTTGGGAACCACTGTTCTAGAATGATGCTTATATTCATGCTCATTAATTTTCCTTAATTTCAATTCCCGGTAACGGTCAAAAGTAATCCTATTGAAGGTCGATGAATATTTGAATTATTCATTGCATCACATTACAATTGGAAAATTTCCAGTATTTTTGACTATGGTTTATTATGTATATATATATATATATATATATATATATATATATATATATATATATTTATATATATATATATATATATATATAAATATATATATATATAAATATATATATATATATATATATATATATATATATATATATATATATATATATATATATATATATATATATATATATATATAAATATATATATATATATATATATATATATATATATATATATATATATATATATATATATATATATATATATATATATATATATATATATATATATATATATATATATATATATATATATATATATATATAGTAAATTAAGGTTTGACGACTTTTTTTATGAAGAAACTTTTTTGCATTTTTTTTACATATTCGCAGTTATAAAACTCGATTTCAAATAAGAATATGTAAACACATTTATATTTTCTGTATCTTTAATGACTGAAAAATATATTTTTTGGACGAAAAAATTACAAATGGTATTTTCAGATCTGACAAGAAATGTACATATCTCGCCATATTTATTTTTATCGAGGGATAAAAAAAGTAAAGTAATTTCAAGGGGTTGTGATTCAGGGGTGAGTTCGAAGGCGCCCGAAGGGACACGTGGAGTTTCTGACCTCTCCGCAATGATTCTCTATCCGCGACCCCAACTTGTTCCTACATCCTACATTTATTCATAAGTGGTCCTTTGTGGCCGAAAGTTGAGACGGGAAATTTACATCCTCGAGTGCAGTGGCGGAGTTATGAGAAGAGTTACCCCTTTAATGCCCATTCTCAGGAGTTGGGCGGAAGATTCAGCATCCAGGGTTGGAACTTCGAAACGGGAGGATGATAAAAATTATTTGTGTGAAAACAAATAAAATGAATTGTGTGAAGGCCACTGATATGCATATCAAAACTAACTAAGTAACTGTCAAGAGAAAAATAAACGCCACATCACTCTGTATATGTCTTTGCAAACAATCTAAGTCTCTTCCACGTTCACGTATCTCCTCATCACCCACCGATTATTCCGACTTCTGACGTAAACAGCTTCATTCATTTCATTCAAACCCTTATCCGCACCCCAATGGTGCATTGGGCACTGCATCATATAAACGCAGTGTTATCTTGACCGTTAACACACGAAGGAAAGGTGATCAGCCCTACGCTTCCGGTACCAGTCCAAGGTAGTATTGAGTAAATATAAGAGTGAAAAAAATACTTATATTTATTTGACCCCCCCTGGGAATCGAACCCGGGACCTCCAGTACAGTAGCCGAGCGTACTGACCATTACACTACGGAGGCGGACAAACAATTTTAAGTATTTCAAATTCTTGATCATGCCAAGATTTCCTCGGTCGTCCTTGACTTCTATTTAGAAACTTTATTCGCCTCATAAATTTGTTTTGCTGTTCTTTCTTCACTCAAAAGATTCACATTCCCAAACCATCTCAAGACACCTTTATTAATTTTATCGATAATTTTTATCTCAGCCTTGAATCTCTCTGAATATCCCAATTCAAAGATCTTTCATGCGAGTAAAATCATCGTTTTGACGCTGGTTTGTCTCAGAGTATGCAGTCTACTTTCAACCCTTTTCGCCAAATCTATGCTTCATTTCCAAACATTAGGGTTAAAACCAGGACAGAGTTGTGTACTGCCAGAATATGAATGTACGTAAATGTACATACATTTTTTAGAATTTGGAAATCTACGAGTAGAATCCTTTACAAGTGACATGTTGATTCGTGATAAATAAAGACGTTACCATAAAAAATTGTATTTCAAATTTGATTAATGACTTATTTATTTGAGATGAATGAAGACGTTACCTTAAAGAGTGTATTTAAAATTTGTTAGTTGGATCACTCTTTCCCTTTTTTTATTTTAACTTCCAGTGTAAATAGACTGGCACTGACTGGTAGACAGTTAAAAAAAAGAATATTTAAAGTAATTGAAAAATATATTTCATGCATCTTGCATTCATGAGGGACAATATTTCATGTTTTCCTTAGTATTGAAAATAGTGAAAATCACTGTATACAGAAAGGTTTTTTGTCTCTCAAATCAATTCTTATTTTAACATGAGAAAAAAATACACACATGCATTTAAGTATGTATAAAAAATAATGACATATCCATTTTTCTGCCTTGTAAACTTTTTTATCGTTTCTTATAATTTCGATCAAATAAAACCTTATGACAAATATATTTCGGTGGTTAAGACAAATCCCCCCCATTTGATTTTCATCAGTGCTTCGGGGTATTGAGCAAATCTGGAATAGGTACTTCTTACAATACCCTTGTTGGGGTAGTATATTTATATTTTCCTATTTAGAGAAACAAAGGAAAATGAAATGTTATATTTACAGATAGATCAATATGTCTTAACATTAGACCGGCGATTCTCAAAGTATTTTTGGGGAAGGACCTCTTTTCAAATGCTAAATATTTTAAAGAGCCCTGAATAAGGTTAAAAAATGTTAATTATTTAATAAGGTTAAAAAATGTTAATTATTTAATAATGATCATTCCATGAACATTAAAACGGTACAGGGACAAATCGCTCACTCCTTTCAAGAACGTCATAAATCAAAAATCGTCAACTTTCAGTTGTGCATGTTTTCCGAAAGCCCAAAAAATGTACTATATCCCAGCAAAAGAGGCATATTTTTAACTTAATATTTACCCGCTACAGGGCAGAATGTGTTGTTTTTGCATTTTGAAGAAAAGGCGTTGTTTAATTATTTTTTTATATACTATTTTTTTTTTCAAATGGTGAAAAAATAATCAGGTTTTACCTAAAAAGATCTGTTGCACAGTAAAAAATTAAATTTTTTCTTCTTGATATTTATTTTCAATCCATTGTATTATATTTTTAAACTTTAAAAACGTTCTCCTGAAAAGTCAAGTTTTTTTGATTTATGACGTTCTTGAAAGGAGTCAGCGAAATATGCTTACCTTTATATATTTTTTTATAACGATAAATTTCTCAAATATTTTAAGGATTTAATAGTTCATGAACATAGTAGTAGAAAAAATATAATAAGACTGCCATTTTTGTGTCGTAAAATTGTAAAATGTTCAAGGGTTTGAAAATGTATGATGAGATGCCTAAATTTATGAAGAATGAAAAGAGTCTGATTTAAAAAAATATATTTTATTTACGGTAAGAAGAAAGTTAAATTGGTAAATATAATTAAGCTAACTTACTAACTAACTGACCATCACGCCGCTTCCTCGCAGGGGTAGGCAGAGAGAATAGAGCGCCACACCACTCTGTCCTTGCAAACATTCTTCGCCTCTTCCACGTTCATGCATCTCCTCATACATACCCGCCGATTGTTACGACTCCTAACCTGACAACTTTCAAATATTTGGCATACCTGATCGTGCCATGTTTTCTCGGTCTTATAATTAAGCTAACTAAAGAAATAAAAAAATACACTTGTGACTTCTATAGAAGTATACAACACATAATGACACAATTCAAAAAATAACTTTTGGATTGATTTTGCTGTTAATCGCAGAAAAGCTCTGGCAGAGGCCTTACGGAGCCCCAGGTATCCGCGGAACACATTTTGAGAACCGCTGAATTATTCTATGTCCATAAGCATGTTACTTACTAGCATCCGAAATGAATATTGTTTTTTTGTATTTGCCTTCGAGGTCTCACATTCGGTTTATGATATCTGGCATATTAAAATAAATAGAAAATTTTACCATAAGTTAAACCCAATATTTTTTATATATGTTTTATATTTTGTGTAAAAAAAATGAATATAAGATCATCGTTAACGTAAGAGAATGAATAAATTTATTAGCTTACAGATATATCGCTCACTCCTTTCAATAACGTCATAAATCAAAAATCGTCAATTTTCAGTTGTGCATGTTTTCGGAGTGCCCAGAAAATTTACTATATCCCAGCAAAAGCGGCATATTTTTAATATAATATTTACCCGCTACAGGGCAGAAAGTGTTGTTTTTGCATTTTGAAGAAAAGGTATTGTTTAGTTATTTTTTTCAATAAAATAAATATTTTTCTAATGGAGAAAAAACCTTCAGGTTTTACCTAAAAAGATCTGTTGCACAGTAAAAAGTTCAATAAGTGGCTTGATATTTATTTTTGATACATTGTATTAATTTTTAAACTTTAAAAACGTTCTCCTGAAAAATGACGTTTTTTGATTTATGACGTTCTTGAAAGGAGTGAGCGATATGTCTATCCTCCATTTGTTCCTCATAAAGCAGTATACTCTTTCACTCTAATTTCCTTCACCAACGTCATCTTTACCCTATAAAATATGAATACATTTATGCATATTGGCTTATCACCTTCCCTTCGTGTGTTAACGATTAAAAGAAAACTGTTTTTATATCATGCAGCGCCCTATGCACCATCGGGTGCGGATAAGGGTTGTATGTATGCATATGTGTGTGTATACAATTCATATCGTTGTTACGAGTATCTTTTTAAATTTCTCTTCCACGGACATCAGTAATTTTATCGCTTTATTACTTTTTACGCGTATTTTTGGTGCATATCATAAAGTTTATAAATCTCTTTGTAATCTGTTATAAGATAATTTATTTGAGATGAGAAGCTGAAAATGGTTTTGCATAATAGACCAGAATGGCAGAAGTGGTGTCATTTGTTGCTGCAGGCCTCAATCCTAAGGATTGAGACCACAGAAAAAGAAACATAATTTATTTTAGTTTATTTTCATATTATTTTTTGACATCTCATCAAAGATGAAGAAGAATATAGAAGTCTGGGCATTGACGACCGTCATAAGCTGGTTTAAGTGATCACTTTACACACATGTAACATTCACCAATTCTACCAATTATTGACAATCACACTACTCAAATTATTGGAAGTTCTATATATATGAACCATAATTCTTGAATCACTAGAACTCCACTAGAGACATCTATTGGTTAGATGAAAAGAAACTTTTTATTGAGCAGAAACTCTTTTATTAGTATGTGAGGTCCGAATCCTGGATTATAATCACACACTTCGCTCACTCCCTTCAAGAACGTCATAAATAAATAAAAAAACTTGATAAAAATATAATACAATGTTTTAAAAATAAATATCAAGCCACTTGTTGATCTTTTTACCATGCAACAGATCTTTTTAGGTAAAACCTGAAGGTTTTTCTCAATTTGAAAAATATTTAATATAGTTAAAAAAATAAGTAAACAATACCTTTTCTTCAAAATGCTAAAACAACACTTTCTGCCCTGTAGCGGGTAAATATTAAGTTAAACATATGCTTCTTTTGCTGGGAAATAGTAAATTTTCTGGGCATTCCGAAAACATGCACAACTGAAAATTGACGATTTTTGATTTATGACGTTCTTGAAAGGAGTTAGCGACATGAGAAACGCCAGAAAATATCATTTATATTTTTTTATTTAAGCTTATAATTTGACCAGATAATTTATTTAAAACATTTTGAGTGAGTCCAAATACTCGTTCACAAAATCTGGATTATCTCCCGTAATTGGAACTGATCCAGATTTTGTAAACAAGTATTTGGACACACTCAAAATGTTGTAAATAAGTTCATCAATCAATCACTTTTTCAATCAATTTACTTAAAAAAATGTGTTTTAATATTAAACTAACTAACTAACTAACCATCACGCCGCTTCCCCGCAGGGGTAGGCAGAGAGAATAGAGCGCCACACCACTCTGTCCTTGCAAACATTCTTCGCCTCTTCCACGTTCATGCATCTCCTCATACATACCCGCCGATTGTTACGACTCCTAACCTGACCACTTTCAAGTATTTGGCATACCTGATCGTGCCATGTTTTTCTCGGTCTTCCTCTGCTTCTTTTCCCGCTAACATTCGCCTCATAAATTTGTTTTACCGTTCTTTCCTCACTCATTCGTTCTACATGTCCAAACCATCTCAACACACCTTTCTTAATTTTATCGATAATGCTTATCTCAGCTTTGCATTCTTTCCTTATTTCACTATTCGCACATCTATCATACATCGTTTTGTTACACATTCTTCTGAGAGATCGCATTTCGACTGCATTCAGTCTACTTTCATCCTTCTTTTGCCAACTCCATGTTTCACTTCCATACATTAGAGTTGGAACCAGTACTCCGTTGTGCACTGCCAGTTTAGCTTCCGCTGATAGGTTTTTATTTGCTATAACTGATTTCAGTGCACCGTTCACTTTGTTCCCAGCATTCACTCTCCTTTCTATATCTTTATCAATCTTTCCATCCCTAGAAAACATACTACCTAAATACACGAAATCATCTACCTGTTCCATAATATAATCATTAAATAACTTACTTTGAATGGGCCCAGTTCGCTAACTGCGCAGGTGAGGACCACCAGCCTGCCCACGGCAGCTGTGACGTTGGCGATGGGTCCAGTGAAATCAGGACTTCGGTCCTCGGAAGGACCTGAACTGGGCCCTAGGATAGTTGGCCCTGGCACTGCAGACGGCATAGCAGTAGATCCTTGCATTTCCACTACTGAAAAAAAAACGAAATCATGAATCTAAAACTAAAGACATTCATATATTTTTTTTGACATCTCATCAAAGATGAAGAAGAATATGGGTGTATGGGCATTTACGGGGCTGACGACCGTCCTAGGCTGGTTTAAGTGATCACTTTTCTATGTCACAAATTCAATAAATATGAACCAATTTTTGAAACATTATTATTGAATAGAACTTCACTAGAGACATCTATTTAGTGAGATGAAAAGAAGTTTTTTGTAAGCAGAAACTCTTTAATTAGTATGTGGGGTCCGAATCCTGGATTATTATCATACGCACGAGAAACGCCAGATAATATCATTTTCATTTTTATTATTTAACGAATTGTAAAGTGATCACTTAAACCAGCCTATGACAGTCGTCAGCCCCGTAAATACCCAGATTTCCATATTCTTCTTCATCTTTGATGAGATGTCAAAAAATAATATGAAAATAACTTCTGTTATTGGAGATAATCCAGATTTTGTGAAGAAGCATTTAGACACACTCAAAATGTTGTAACTAAAGACATTCGTTTGAAAATGCCAGGCGAAACAATTGTCACAAAATAATGCAAATTGTGCCATGTTCTCTCCGATTCCGCGGCTTCACATGTTAGCTAATGTTTTTGATAGTATGGACTTTTGTATTATATTGTTATCCACCTTGAAGTCTGTACTTTCTCAGCATTTCTTCTCCATGTTATAATGGATAAATTTAAACGTTGTGTTTCACTCTCTCTCGCTGCTCGCTGTTAGTGTGTGAAGGAGACATATATTTATCAGTGCTTACTATTTGTTATTTTATTATTATTTTATGTTAAAGACTTTTTGTTTCTCTATTAGTATATTCAAATGTGTATTATTATATTAGATACTAGATATATGTTTTATGTTAAAGGCTTAACCGTTCAATATATAAATAAAATTTATTTTTTCGTGTTTTTTAAACAACAAAATACAACTATTGTAGTTGTCTCTAAAAAAATAGTGTTTTATTTAACATTTAATACATACATTAAAATGAGTTCTACAAACTAAACGTCTAATCTATAAATAATCTAAAATTACACATGTTAAGTTTTTGAACTGGTTTTTTATTTAGTTCAAGCAATGCTTTTAAATATCTTATACACAAATTCATTATTTTACATTGTTTCTTGACATCTCAACAAAGATAAAGAAGAATATGGAAGTCTGGGCATTTACAGGTATTACTACCGCCATAGGCTTGGTTAAGTTATCGATGATTGACAGCTAGGAATCTACATTGCAATAGGCTAATCCCTCATAAAAATAGGCCATAATGCCTACACAAAGAAGATGAAAAAGAAGAAGAAAAAGATGATATTTAATTTATTTTTTCTCGAAGCTCTCTTTTTCTTGAAGTTTTTACGTTAACCCATGATTTTTATAAAAAAAATATTTATTACCTTGGTGTTAATATTCTTGACGTTTTGCTCGATTTGAGACATAAAAGCAGTCATTTTGCTATTCAGCTATTTTATCTAAACAAAATATTTGCAAGATATTACCCTTTATTACACAGATATTTAGGTTTCCTTACTTCTTGAGTGAGATAGCTGACCTTTTTCAATTGTTTTATCATAAAGCTTACGGAAAGATGAATTTCAGTAATGGCACTATTTATCCTCCTTTTATCGTATTTATATACCTACATATATATCATAAATTCGTCGTTTTCACTTCCGATCGAGTAATCGTATTTCTATCTTCAAGTTTTTGTTCAAGATTTTTGTCAATTTCACAAAGAATATTACTGTATATATGAGAAGTAAAAAATTGTTTCATAGCTGATTTCTCGGAAATTAATAAGACAGTTTTGTTCGAAAAGATCTCTTCATATGTAACAACGTATGTAAGTAATATAGTAATAATCCTGGAATATGATTTGTTAAGCGGTTCTACAAATACGAAGTTTATCAAGTAATGTAAAAAATACTGATATATGTTAAAGATCAAAGCAATATTGTAGTTTATATTCCATTGCAAAGATTTTTTTAAAGACGTTTGAAAAATATAAAAAGGAACATACATATTATATTTTATTCTACCCCGGGATACTACTTTTTGTCTGTAAGGCAGTCGAAGATCATGTAAAAAATACATGTTTTTATGTAAGAAATAAATAATATTTTTAAATGTTAAAAAAATCATATTTTTATGTTAGAAAGTACGTATTTGAAAACGTAGTTTGTTTTCCAAGTAATTCAAAAAACATTTCACGTGTCAAAAAATACAAGTAGGTACTTATTATAGATTTAATAGAAATTATTGAAAATATTTCTTTGTGAATTCTCTTATAATCCGAAGAATACTAGTTATTTAAAAAAATACAATGATAAATTTGTGCTTAGTACCGTTAATATCGTAATTGAATTAAATGTATCAAAAATGTATATAAAAGAAAACAATCATGTTTAATCGTTAAATAATACTTTTGCATTAATACTGCAAAAATCCAATGCACATGAAATTCTCGAAACTAGTCATGTTTACATTAGTATGTAATCTCAAATGTGGTCTTATACAAATGTTTAATTTTTATATTTTAGTCATCATATTCCACAAAATGTTGCATTAACACTGCATAAATCCAATGCAGATTCTTCTCTATCGTAGGTAATGGAAGATTAGTTAAAAAAATTATGTTTGCGCAGCTTCGAATCGACGTAAGTCGGGGTATCGCTTAATATAAATAAATAAAAGGAAACACACTGATTGCGTACACAAGCGTACGTGGCGGTCCGTTCATTATCCCGACACCATTTGACAAAGTGCCCCGAATTCGCAGGGCAAAAGTATCCATTCATGTTTAATTATGCCCCATTGTGGACCGGGCCGTGTGTTCGTTAGTTGGCCACCGAATAAACAGAGCCATACCGTAATAAGGGTGCAAATACGTAATCTAATAAATGCAGAATAGAAACTGGAATACAAACGCGTATTGGGACAGGCGACCGCAAATACGGGCTAATTCGCGCCCTGTCATAAATACACTTATTAAGCTGGATATTGGTGAACTGCCGGACGCTGCTCGCGGTCCAAATTGTTTTCTACCAAGCTCTTTAGTTTGGTTAATAGTTAATGTATATTGCGAATCGAATGTAGTAATACGTGTTTCAAATCCGGCAGTAAACATAATAATGTTTACTGTTGAATTCCGAGTAATTAATTCCTGATAAATACCTTTCATTTACAAAGGTGTTGGAGCTGAATTGAATTATTCTGATTCATTGTCATTCAAATACTGGAATGTTTTATTAATTTTAATACATAACAAAATAAGCATTCAAATATTAAAATATATTAAATTCATTCACTCTTCATTTTAATTTCAAAACACTGTTATTTTCATCGTTTTCATTTTTTCAGTATGTTTTAAATAATGCATATATGAAGAGTATAAACATTAGAGGGTAGAACTCGGCTTCATGGTTTGGAATGAAGAAAAATATCTCAACAATTTAAATACAATTTTCATGTGTGTTATTTAAAATAACTTATACTAATTGTACGCAACATTTTAAATTGTATATAAATAAATAATAGATGAAAAATTCTTTTCTATGATTGATGAATATGTACGTAAACAATGATTTTTCATAAACATTGGATGTGAATAAATAAAAAATAGGTACATAAATAAAAAAATTCATAAGACGCTCGTGTAAGACAACTTTTGAATTAATTGATACAAAAACTAGTTTTTAGAATAACATATGTAAATCATTCAATTTTTCAATTCACCCCTTATCCGCACCCCAATGGTGTATAGGACACTGCATTATATGAACCCAATGTTATCTTGATTGTTAACACACAAAGAAAAAGTGATCAGCCCTCCGCTTCAGGTACCAGTCCAGGATAATATTGAAAAAATATAAGAATGAAAAAATCACTTATTTTTATTTGACCGCCCCTGGGAATCAAACCCGGGACCTCCAGAACGGTAGCCGAGCGTGCTGACCATTACACTACGGAAGCGGACAAAACATGTAAATCATTAATGTGTGAAAATACAAACAGGAAATCGAAACTATTTATGTTTATATTAATCAAACAAAAGATTTGTTTTTCTAATCCAACCGTTTTTTACTGTTACTTTTCTTAATTATAATTATATTTATTCGAATATTTTTTCTCAAAAAGTTAATTCTAATTCGATAAATAATACAATGGTATTTTATTATAAATATTTATCGAGTTATGTTTTCGATACAAGTACTAAAAATTGTGTTGTTTTACTTTTTGTGTCTTTCTTCTCACTTTTAATTTGTTCATTTAATTCTACAAGGTAATACCCATTTTTATTCTAAAAGCCCTTCGGGCGGTCATCGTTTGTGTGAAGGTAAAACTCATTACTCAACTTCAAGTTTGACCGTGTTTGTAATAATTTGCTCAAAATTGTACTTTTCAAATTATACAACGTTTATATATTTTATGTTATTTTTCTTTCTAATTGAATATTACATATGTTGTATAATTGTTACGAAGGATAATTTAAATCCTTTATTGCACATAATTTTTTTTTTAAATATAAACAAAAAAATAGAAAACAGATGAACGATAACATCAAATTAGTTCAAAGACAACAAAAATCCATATGTTGCCGCTTCTCCGCAAGGGTACGCAGAGAGAATAGAATATCACACAACACTTCCACATTCATGCATCGCCATATACACACTCGCCGTTTATTCCAACTCCTAATATGACTATTTTCAAGTAATTAAAATACTCGATAAAGCCACGCTTAGTCGGTCTTCCTCTGATCCTATTCCAGCTACATTCACCTCACAAATTTGTTTCACTGATTTTTCTTCACTCAATTCTTCCAAATGTCTAAAACATCTCAACATATCTTTCTTAATTATATCGATAGTACATAACTCAGCCTTGCTTTCCTTCTTTATTTCATCATTCGCATATCTATCACACATCGTTTTGTCTCATATTTTTCTTAAATATCCCATTTCGACTGAATTCATTATATTTCGTCATTCTTATGTCAACTCTATACTTCACTTTCATATACTAGCTGCTCAGAATCCAGCGTAAGAGCACCAAGAAGAAGGCGCAGTAACATGTCAACTCCACTTTTCTCCTCCTCAGACGTTTCGTTTACTATTTTTTTTATTATATACCATTATTATTAGTGTAATGTCCATTATCATTATGTCCGCCTCCGTAGTGTAATGGTCAGCACGCTCGGCTACCGTTCTGGAGGTCCCGGGTTCGATTCCCAAGGGGGGGGTAAAATAAATATAAGTGATTTTTTCACTGTCATATTAATTCAATATTACCCTGGACTGGTACCTGAAGCGGAGGGCTGATCACCTTTCCTTCATGTGTAAACGATCAAAATAACACTGCGTTTATATGACGCAGTGCCCTATGCACCATTGGGGTGCAGATAAAGGTTTAATAACTATCATTATTATTTTAATATCATAATTCACCTTTGTGTAAGCGCCCTTGGAGTGGTATTTTTCAAAAATGGTGCTTTATAATTTTTCAAAATTTCTTATAAATCATAGTGACAAGGAGTGAAACTAAAATTGAATAAAATTTATATTTGAAGCACTAACTTTGTGATTTTTCATTTTATAATTAAAATGTAACTTTGTTTTAAAATCACTAGAAATATTTTATTATATCTTAATTATAATATCTACCGGTTTCGAAACTAACCGCTCTTTATCAAGACTGATTAATACGTAGTATTAATCAGTCTTGAAAAATAAGCGGCTAACTTCGAAACCGACAGACATTTTAATAAAGTTATAATTAAATATTTATAATGATTTAATAACAAAGTTACATTTAAATTATATTATTAAATTGAATAAATAACAAATTGAATAATAAAAAATCTAGGTAAGCTTATCATATCATACGAGAATACAAATAAAAATAAATAATGATACATTGCTTGTGAAGGTACGCCATAAGGTACATAAGTTTTAAAAATGCTTTTGCTAAAATGCTGAATATTTTTTTAAATAACTCAAAAGAGATCCTTTATAGTCAGTCTATTACCAACATGAAGTATAAAGAAGAAAGTCCTGCGATGACATTTAACAAGATATGACCCATTAAAGGGTCGGTGTCCTTAAAGCTCAAAGGTAAAAGGTTGGGTTTCCAGGATTTTTATGGAAATGAGCAATAGAGTACGTGGTTTTTAGATAAATTATTTTATTCTTCTTCGAACCGTACTCCGGATTCAATATAAGATATTTTTTTAATTGAGTTTTATATTTTTAATATAAAAAGCTGTTTTTTAAAATTTTGTTCATTATATATACACAAAGATAAATAATAGTAATAAAAACTTAATGGTGATAATAAAATAACTACGAGTTGGAAAAAGAAGGATAAAAGCAGTCGAAATGCGATTTCTTAGATAAATGTGTGTCAAAACGATATACTGTATGTTAGATGTTCGAATGGTGAGATATAAGATATAAGATATGCAAGACAAGATAAGCATTATCGATAAAGAAAGGTGTGTTTAGATGGTTTGGGCATGTGAATTAAATGAAAGAAGAAAAAAAGTAAAATAAATTTATGAAGGAATATCATTGGTAATTGAAACAGACAAAGGAGGAAATCATGGCGTGATCAAGTTATTCAAATACTTTAGCGTGGTCAAATTAAGAGTCAGAATAATTGGTGTCTATGATTGAGGAGATGCATGAATGTGGAAAAGGTGAAAATTGTTAGAAAAATACAGATTGCTGTGGCGTTTTTTCTCTCTGCCTACCCCTGAAGTGAGGCGGCATGATGGATAGTTAGTTTTAATGTAACGTCATTCCTTTCAATACAGTTCGTACATCCAAATTCTGTGATTTATAATACTGTGGGTATAAACTGACTGATATTCAAATTGATCACAGTTAATACGAGTAGTAGTCGAGATGTGGACATGATTTCAAATTTACACGTGAGGTCGAATATGGCGAATCGTATCTTGGCTTATTAATGTTGTACGAAGCTGGATTAACAGCTGCTGTACGCTGTCCCCATGTAGGCTAATATACAACATACACGGATCTATGGCGTCAGTTGTTGGCTTGCTACACGTAGGTTACGTATAACCCATAACTGATGCATGTGTGGTAGATATATACGGCTGTCGATCCTGTCATGACAAAATATCGTAGCCGAAGATTCTAAATTATCCGAAGATTCGAAATTAATCTATCCAGATTTACACATTTTTAGCCAATATTGTACGGATATTTAAATATTTTAAGTTTATTTTCCATCAATAAGGAAAATGTTTTCATCCAAATTTGCAAATTTTTGTGTAACATTGTTCGGAAATTTAAATATTTTTTTGTTTAATTATTCTAAATTTTAATTGCATCAAGAAACAAAATAATTCCATCCAGATTTTTTTAAATTGAGTTCCATCAATAAACAAAACGGATTCATCCAGTTTTGTGATTTTTCGGGTAATATTGCTCGGAAATTCAAACATCTGATTGTTAAAATATTCTAAATCAATATTTCAATGATAAACGAAGTGTTTTCATCCAAATTTGAATGTTTTTTAGTTATTGTAAATAATGACTCTTAATGGAGATAATCCAGATTTGTAAACAAATATTTGGAAGCACTCAAATTGCTGTAAATATACCATTTTGTGTAGAAGACACATGCAGTAAAGGTTCATTACGAGCAATATGGTCATACCGTGCACGATAATAACTCTCGCTTGTTTCCGTGGCTTTTTCGAGAAATTACGATCTCCCTCGCACATATTTCTGTCGAGTCACCGGTGCCAAATGGAGATCTGCTGTAAACGGGCTGATGCATTACCAACCGCTGCACTGGTTGCAAGGAGCTTGACAGGGGTTCAATGAAGTAAGCTTCATGGACCCGGGGCAAAGTATGACACTTTCCATGACTTGTCAACTCACAAAAGAAAAAATATTATTTTCACTCATAAAGTATTCATTATTCTAATAATTTATGTTTCAAGCACTAACTTTGTGATTTTCAATTTTATAATAAAAATGTAACATTGTTTTCAAGTCCCTACAAATATTATATTATTGTATAACAAAATTATAATGTCTAACGGTTAAATTAATAGCTTCTTTATCAAGACTAATTAATTTTATTAATCAGTCCTGATAAAGTAGTGGTTAGCTTTGAAACCGGTAGGCATTATGATTACGTTATAATAAAATATTTACAGTGATTTTAAAACAAAGTTACATTTTAATTATAATATGGAAAATCACAAATAAAGTGCTTCAAATAGGAAATAAATTGTGATATACTCGTATATTTGAACATCAATTGAGTATAATACTTTTATGACAGCATAATTTATATATTTAGTATACGATTGTTTTAACAGGAATTTGAGAATAATTGTGAATTCTTCGCTTTTCCCTTACAAGATATTGGAGGAGCCAATCAAAGAATGCAGGGGTGGGGTGTGGATGGGATTTATATTTATTTAATTACATTTATTATTCATTTTAATAAAGGAAAAAAATCCAAGAACTGTAATAAAACTTGAGATGAAATATGAAGGTCATAGCATTTACACAACCTACAGTTTGTCATAGTCTGTTTAACTGATTGGTTAATACTGTAAGATATTTTACTTAGTATCCATGATTGTATCATAATCCATGATTTTATCCAATTGTTCTATTCAATATTTAGATTTTTTTATACGTACATGTATTTATTTAAAAATAAATCTTTTTATTGCATTAATACTAGGTTTGGAGTTTTCATATGATTTTTATGAAGCACATACACACACGCACGCACGCACGCACGCACAAATATTATAAAAACAACCCTGAACACAAAACTCAGTCAAGCCGCGTGTCTCATTCGTATCTATTGCCCTTGAAATAGACGCATTTAAAGAGTGTACGTAGTTTCCTCAAGACGTAATTTTTTAAAAACTCCAACCCTGAACTTAAATTGAAAAACGTTTTTTCTTATCTTAAATTCGAGGAACAAAATTGTTTTATCCATTTTTTATTTATATTTGTTTATTAAGTTAAATAAATATTTTTCTTGTTGTAGTATTTTTCATGAAATTCATTTTAATATCTTAAGTTTTATGTATGATATTTGCTATACATAAAAAAGGTTTCATTTTATAAATAAAGAAAAAATCTAAATCAAAATAAAACTATTTTTCAGTATTACTCAATATAAACCGCACTGTGTTTTTATTGTTTTATATTCAATTAAAAAAGGTTCTTGTGCCGTATAACTGAATAAAAAAAATCCTTCTATTTATTTTCGATTAACATTATAAAAGTGCTATCTCGGTTTTTTTGGGAAATATTAACGCATTATTTACTAACCATCCATCACACTGAAAACATGTGGAAATGAAAATAATAATTTAAACCGGAAAAATGTACTTAGTTTTCAACGCTCAGTAAATTAATTACCATACATTTTGTTCGCAAAAATATTTCAAATTACTTAACACCCCAATTAACACAACACAATGGCATTTTCGACGTAATGTTATGAATGACAATTCATGTGGAATACGGAGCTTAAATTTAAACGTAAATAACGGCTTGTTGCTGCGTTAATTACCTACTTTAATAAATAATGTATTCTGTATATTATAATAATTATGTAAACGAAAATGAACAGCTTTTTTATCTAAAAAAACAAGCTTTTTTTATCAGATGACAATGTTCGTTCTCAATATTGATAGTATCGATAAAATTCCTTGACACAAAATACAACCTTTATCTACGATCTCTTTACGTGAAACGTTCGCGTATCACAGTGAAGTTAGTTCTGGTGATGTTTATTTATTTAACTATATTATTTAGAATTTTTTGTTAACTGAGTATTTAAGTTAAATGAGTATTTTTTTCATTGTAAAGACTTAAAATTTATGTATTGTATATGACCCCTTTAAGTAAAATTTATAACACATTTACCGTGATAAATCACATAATTATAATATTAATTAATAAAATCAGTTTTAAACCCTGTTTATACCCAGTTTAAAATGGACTGTAAGAGTCAATAAGAATTGAATTATATATATTAATAAAGAGTTATGTAAAAAATATTATTCTATAAGAGAAAAGAGAAGAAAGAAATGTTTTTTTTTTTATATATTTGATTTTGAATAGATATTTTTAGAAATTATTAAAAAAAATATATTGTTTTACTTTTGGTATAATTTTCTTTTTAACATATAACTCTGATGATGAACTCTGCATGACACCTGAAACGCCAAATTAAAGTACCGATACATAAGGGCATAATATTCTAAAAAACTAACAAAATAAATGGTTGTGAAAATGTAATAAGTGTACATTAAAAAAAAAATAAAAAGCGAAAACTTTATTTTCAACCGCTTTATTTTTAAACACACAGTTCTTGTTATATTAATAAGTACATTCGCTTATAACTATTATTGCTCGAAAAAACTCTGGTAAAAATAAAAATTTCGAAACAAATTAATATGTTGAAACTTACACAAACGAGTTACTCTGATTCGGCGGAGGCTAATTTTCTGGAAAAGGAATTTGCCACAGGATTTGATGGGGTTTCCACCCCAAACAAAAAAGGTTTCTCAATTTAAAAATCCCATACGCCACGCACCGTGTATGTAATTTTGCGACAAAAAATTCGCCGACAAAAAAATATTGTGTGCGGTGGCTCACAATTCACAACCCTTAGATTTTAAAATCAGCGATACATATATTATTGCACGAGAAATTTATGTACAAGCTTGTACGAGTTTGTTACTCCAAGTAATGATATTCAACTTAAAATTTTAATCTAATAGTTCCTCTTCAATTTTCTTTCTCAAATAACACGAATTATATCCACCCTGAGGTCCTTTACTCTTTTCATCTGTATAAAATATTAAAAAAAATATTTACTGCTAAATACTATTAAAAGGAATGTAGAATACTGTTTTCAAATAATCATTAATCAAGTTAACAGTATATCAATTGACTGCAGTGTCTGCACATTCACGTACATATGCACAAAGTTTTCATAACATATACTTATGAGGAATTATTTAATTATCTTTATTACTGTCAATCAATTTGTATATTTTTATATGTATAACCTGCATAATCTTCTTATAAATAAATACATTGGGGCGTGCATTCCATAGAAAAGCAGTACCTATCCTAACTGACTGGCGTGACAAATAAAAACGTAACCAGTACCTACCCTACCTTACTAAGTAGTATCTAGCTTACCTTAATACCTACCTCTACTGCCTACCTTAATAAGTAGTACCTAGCTTACCTTACTACCTACCTCTACTGCCTACTGTAATTAATTTTCTGTACACGCCACTACATACACACACATATATGAGCATTAACAAACGTAGAGGTCCTCCCAAAAAGTTACATTTCCTATATTGCACTATGCTTTAATGCAAATCTGTTCTGTATGTTGTGTTCTTTCGAAATTTTAATTAAAATTGCGCATTTAAACCTGTTTTAAACCAATATGAAATTATTAAATCGCACCAAAACGTAACAATGTTACAAGCTAGAATTCTTAATTACTTAAAATCATTTATAATGGAAATGTAACGTTTTGGTGAGCACCTCCACAAATATCATTTGAACGAATGAAAAATTCTAAAATTTAGAATCTGTAAAACAAGGTTTAGTTTTCGATAAATAAAATATGACGGGAATATACCTTACACCGGAAGTATCGTAGGACCCAGTATGTATTATAACACACACATATAACCGACATGTTTCCGTTATACCGACCTCCGGTCAGAGCGAAAGTCCAGAATTAAAAGTGAAAATCTTTTAATCTCCTAGCAATTTAAAATGGCTGGATACGTGACAAAGGCCTGTAGCTATGGGCGCACGCATTATTGAATTGGCCAGCAGGAAGTTCGAGTGGCAAAATACAGTAGGTCGACTGTGTTTTAATTACCTGAATAAATAGGCCTTGAATAGAAAATCATTTACAACATTTTGAGTGTGTCCAAATACTTGTTAACAAATTCAGGATTATCTCCAATTACAGGAGTTATTTTTATATATTTTTTTGACATCACGTAAATGATTTATGACATGACAAGTTGTAAATATGTAAATTATCTGGTCAAATTATAAGTTTAAATAATAAAAATGAAAATGATATTTTCTGGCGTTTCTCATGTGTGTGATTTATAATCCAGGATCCGGACCTCACATACTAACAAAAAAAATTCTGCTCAATAAAAAGCTTCATTTCATCACACCAATATATCTCTCTAGTGAAGTTCTAGTGATTCAAGAATAATGTTTCAAAATTGGTCCATATATATAGAACTTCCAAGAATTTGAGTAGTGTGGTTGTCAATAATGGGTGGAATTGGTGAATGTTACGCGCGTATGAAGTGATCACTTAAACCAGCCTATGACGGTCGTCAGCCCCGTAAATGCCCAGACTTCCATATTCTTCTTCATCTTTGATGAGATGTCAAAAAATAATGTGAAAATCATTTCACTAGACTTAACGGAGAAACGACATTGGCATTTTGATACATTTTTACGAAACGTTTAAATTTTACGACATTTTGAATGTGTCCAAATCCTTGTTCACAACCCTAGGTTTGTAATTTTTAAACGTCAGAGTAATTACAGGGCATACGACCCGTCATAGGCTGGTAAAGTGATAACTTTATAAAAGTGCACAATTTTGCTAATGGCAATCCAACTACTGAAGTTTTGGAACTCAAAAATACATCATATAATTAACATGTTTTTTCATGTGTGAATTCCTACCGCCATCTATCCATGATACTTGAGTTACTCCACACATGAGTTTATTTTATTATAACAAATAATACAATTGTTATAATAAAATATAACAATTGTATTATTAATAAAATATAATTGTAATATTAATAAAATATAACAATTGTAATCATGTGGTAAAAAACAAGTATTTTTTATTTAAAATGTGAATGTTTTTACATGGAAAGTAGATGAAAAAAATAAGAAAAACTAGGTTGTAACACAAATGTAAAATGATGCTTTTTGCTAAAACATGTGTGAAATTAATACAATTTTACGGCTATTTGGGTAATGAATATCTCGATAAAGGAAAGAGTGCAAAATCTGTGATTGTACATTATAGAGGCTAGTTATAAGAATGCTTCGAGCCGTGTTACGCCAAACAGTCGCAACTTGAGTTGCGGCTAGTTGCCTTTACACATTAGACCAGAGGCGAAATAAATGTCAGGATAGCCTTTTTGCCCAACGTCTCCATTGAAGACAGCATGACTCATCACCGAGCCAAAGATGTTTATTTTAATATGTAATCCAATCTGTCGTCACATGTGATCCTGGTTCAATGTTATGACAAGGGATGGTTGTTCATCCATCAGTAGTGCGGTTCGCGGGATGGAGAAAAACAGCCCCGGCCGCATGTAAAGTTGCGCCCTTCATCAATCACCGGGACCTAACGGTCGGGGGGACTTGTCCTCGCTATGAAGCGGTGACTGAGTGATGTTACTGTGCAGTGACGTACTTACGTGCATACATATATTATTAACAATGCTTGGGGTGCCGACTAAGGGCATTAAAAAACCAATTTACAGTATTAACTCCCTACTGGATTCTATTTTTATACCTTGAGATATATTGTAAGTATCCTAATAGTCCGATGCTTCGAAAACGTATGGGTAAAATACTAGATCAAACACAGCAAAAACTTAAGGTTTTTAGTTCAACAGCGAGTTTTATGACTTATATAGGTACTTATGTGTTCCTATAAATATATATTTTTTAAAAAATATATGGCGAAAATTTTCAGATATTTTTAAATGGAGAAAAGAGGAAAAGATATCTTAAATTTTTTAAAATTAATTTATATTTTTTTATGTTTAATTAATTTAGACCAGTAAAATTAACGTTTTATTTTTATTTTTTTAAATTTCTTTTTGAAATACATATTTTATTTTTTTGATGATTTTTTCGATGTCTCATAAGGAAGAACGTTCATTTACATAATAAAGAAAATTTTATTTTTAATTTATAAATATTAGAACATTACATAAAAAAGGATTAAGAGTAACAAATAAGTTTAGTTAATACAGTGGAAAATTAGCAAGTTTACAACGATAATACTTTGGTTCGTTGACTTAATTCAGATGGGATGACAAAATTAAGGCAGCTCTTGTGTCCTATATCAAGAAAGCGGTATTAAAAAACCTATTGCATAAGAGAATCATTGAATTTGATATTTTCAAAAGCAATGTTATTGAAATAAAATTTGAAATGATATGAAACAATGAAAATTTTATGATTTGGATGTTAAGATTAAAAATAATTTTGAGTTAAATACAAGGTGATGTTCTTGATTTTAAGATCGGAAAAATTAAATTATTTGTTAAATTGTAGTACGATTGGAAAAATATGTCTCGTTTTGATAATATTGATTAAATAATTTAATGTACGTAATAATTTTATTTAATCTACGTACGATTGGATGTGGATAAAAGTAAGAAAAAGAGGAACGATTTTCAATTATGTTTGGTGAAGGTTACGCAAGAATAATGTGACCTTTCAATCCGGTCGAAGACAGGTTAAAGACCGTGTTAATGTTTTTTATATTTCCAACTTATAAAATAGTTCTTTGTCTATCTTGAAATATTCGTAAATTTTCTGAATTAAACTGTCAGTTTTGCAAATAGTGATATTTGATAAAACGTGGCAAATATTATTTTTAAAAATTAAAAAAAAAAAACATATTTCACGGTATCGATTTACTTTCGACTTTCACTCAAACATCGCAAAAAATCCTCCTAGATATGAAATTTTCTATGAAATTTTACCCATTTTCTAAATTTAAAGCTTTTTTGTTAGGGTATATCACACAAAAAAAAACAAGTAATTTATTTTATTATTTTTTGATTCGGCATTAACTTTGTGGAATGAATAATGTTGATGATAAAAAAATACCATTTTATAACCACTTAATGAGTTTTATTTATTTACACACGACTGCTTTCGAAAAATATTTATATTTTTAGATATTTTTATCTACATGTAATAAAGATGAAAACATTTGTAGTTTTTTAAACTATTTGTGTGTAATGAAATGAAATTCATTTAGTGGTATTATGAAGGTGGCGAATTAAAAAAAAAACAAGGAATTTATTGTTTCAAACCGTGTTGTTATTCAATATTGAACATTTACAATTTTTATCCTTTTTTCTTTAAAAAGTTTGATTTTTTGTTTACCAATCTAAAAAGATGTTTGAGATAAAAGAGAAAAACTATGCTTAAAAAAAAATCTTACAAAAACTATTCTCAGGGTATAAGATAAACAGATTCAGGACATAATTTGTTTGAAAAACAAAAAGCTTTCAGACCCGTTTTAGAATAAAACTCGATTGTTGGGAATTATTCTTCAAAATGTCTTTGGGAAATGTAAAAAAAACTTGTCTTTTGTTCGTGGAAACTCAATCATGACATACCCAATCATTATATTATTTTAGATTCCATTATTCATACAATCGAAGTAACTGAATTAATAGTGATTCATCAATTACTAATGAACTCAATGCCACATCTTGTAATTACAAAACAAGATGTAGAGTTTAGTTATTAGAGTAATGTATCATATAAGGCTTCAACACCACTATAAATGTATGTAATTTAAAATTAGATCTTCATCGGATAATTTCATTTACATTTTGGTCAATTAAAACCAATTTGACCAAGTATATATATATATATATATACATATATATATATATATATATATATATATATATATATATATATATATATATATATATATATATATATATATATATATATATATATATATATATATATATATATATATATATATATATATATATATATATATATATATATATATATATATATATATATATATATATATATATATATATATATATATATATATATATATATATATATATATATATATATATATATATATATATATATATATATATATATATATATATATATATATATGTATATATATATATATATTTATAAATAAATATTTATATATATATATATATATATATATATATATATGTATATATATATATATATATATATTTATTTATATATATATATATATATATACACATACAATATATGTATATTAAAAGGTGTTTGAACTGTTTTTTATACTAAGAAAGATGGAAGTCTGAGCTATCTACGGCTTATGACCTGGCGGTTAGCTAAAGCGATCACTTTATACACTTGAATGTCGTTTATTGTTTTACCCATAAAAGGACTTTGAAACTCATTTTGAAAGTAGTATATGTATATGCAGTCTTAAAGGATTCCTTTCATGTGTCAGTTTATGTCTCATCTTTGATAGCTTTGGAATGTCTTTTGTAATTATCAAAAAAAACTTTTTTATGGTTGTGCTTAGATTATTTAATATGAAATTAATCTCTGTCTACTCCTGCGTAGAACAAGCGTAATGTTTAGTTAGTAAGTAAATTAGTTCAATCAAAGTCAGTTTGAATTACCAAGTTTCTCACATTAAAAATGGTTTCTATGACATTGACCTAAAAAGTTTTCATTTATTATGGACGACATTTTGAATATTAGGCACTGCCAACGAAATGACATCTATGAATGTGGTTATGAAACTTTTCGTAGCGGGAGAAGCAGATATTACTTTCAAGGGAAGGAACATCGCCGCCAGATGGTGCCCCCATCATTCTACGTCACCTTACCGAATGAAATCTGCGTTGCATCAATATTACAAATTTCAGGATATACTGGCGCCTGAAAAGTGATTTCAAATTTTATTTTAAAATTTTAATTTTAAATTTTTCTATTATTTTTATTTATCTTGTTGTAAGAATCGGTACATTTAGTTTTATAAAAGTTCCTTAATTCATATATAATTTTTAAGAATTTTACGAACACAATACTATGTTACAATGATTTTTTGTATACCTACAAAGTTAATTCAGAATTTAATCCATATTATAAACTGTGATATGAAGTACATATCGCTCACTCCTTTTGACAACGTCATATATCAAAAAAACTTGTTTTCAGATCGTTTTTAAATTTTAAAAATATAATAAAATGTATTAAAAATAAATATCAAGCCACTTTTGGTACTTTTTACTGTGCAACAGATGTTTTTTGTTACAACCTTAAGGTTTTTTCTCCATTTGAAAAATATTTAGGATATTTAAAAAAAAAAATTAAACAACACCTTTTCTTCAAAATGCAAAAACAACACTTTCTGCCCTGTAGCGGGTAAATATTAAGTTGAAAATACGCCGATTTTGCTGGGATATAGTACATTTTCTGGGCATTCTGAAAACATGCACAACTGAAAATTGACGATTTTTGATATATGACGTTGTTGAAAGGAGCGAGCGATATGTACAGTATTTCTGTAAATTGAGGTTTTTTTTTTTAACGATTTATTTCAAAGGTATAAATATCTCTTCGTTTGAATGAAAATTATCACAGTTTAAATCAGCGGATATGTATATGAAGACGCTTGAATGTAGAAGAGGCGAATATTGTTTGCAATGACAGAGTTTGTGGCATTGTATTTTTTTGCCTACCCTTGCGGAAGAGCAGCGCGATAGTTTATATATATTTCTTTTATTCACACAAACGCTCGGAGGGCTTTTACAAGTAAAATTCATGTTACAAAAAATACAGAATTGTTTTAAATTGGCAAACAAGAACATTAAAATACATGAAATATTTAAAAAAGTATGTTCTACATTACATTAATTTGTCACTTAGTTACATAAATAGTCTTGCTGACAGAAATCTATTACGTAATCTTGTTTATGTACATAAATCTAAATATAAAAAAAGTGGTTTTGAAAGAGCAGTTGAGTAGCCAGATTCCCGTTCTGAACACTCAAATTCGCGATGTACAGTATTGGTCATTTTTTCGTATGTGATTGGAAATGAAAAGGGACGAGGGTGACGTCACTTAAAATCTCTGCGCATAACGTGTCGAAATGTTCCTAGTAAGGGTCGTTTCATATTACGCTCGCAAGAAGAGAACGCCGCTGTGCGATACGTTGCAAATTTATTGGATGTCATTCGGATCGGGCAATAAAGTTTGATTAAACATACCCTTTGCGCAGTAACGCGTACCCTTTTAGATTGCCAATATATCGATGCGGTGTATCCTTTTTTCGAATTAAATGTGTTTGAAAGCGAGGCTCGTGGTAATTTCGCTGCACGGTCAAAAGCATTTTATAAATTTGGGAGGGTACGGATTTGTAAACGATAAATATTGAAGAAGGCTGTTTATTTGTTTGTTTTATATTCCCGTTTAAATTTATATAGCGTCCCGTGAAAATTTCGCCCTTTAGCACGGGCCGACACTTGGGGAACTGTTAAACGAAACCTCAATTTCGGGGTCGTACAACTTTCGCCATTATAAAGCTCGGGGTCCGGTGTTATTTCGGTTCAAAATACAATCCTTCATTTCGTTATACGAAAAACTTATGATCATTTCTAACTAAATTAGATTGTAACACTGGAACGATTCCTCATTTGAATAATCAAATTTCCACACAAAGGACAATAATACGTAATACTATAATGGAGAATATTATACTATATATATATATTCATGTGGAACTTTGCATTATATTAAACATGGTAGACCGTATTTTAGGTTTAAGCTGTGAAGCTTCGTTTATTACTCCAGAATATATATATTTTTACATGAAAAATAACTTTTAAGGCAGAGGGTGTATGAAGTAAAATTCCACGTGTGAAAGTTTTTAATAAGATTTATGTTTATAAATCAACTTTATTTTATTTTTACAATAAAATAATTTTAGTATTTTCGTGTAAAAATACACTACACGCGTAACATGTAATATGTTTTTTCTTTGTAAAAAAGCATCTTACTCGTATTTTATATTTAAATATGAAAAAATCTGAGCTCAGAAAAAAGATGACAATTTTATTTTTAATAAAAGTTTTTCCGTCCTAGAGACAATATTTTATGATGAAATCACAATATAAAAAGAGGGATATTATTTTAATTTATATTTGTAGCACTTACTTTGTGATTTTCCATTTTTGTAAATAAAATGTTCCTTTGTTTTAAAATCACTTTAAATTTTAAGAAATTTTAATGTTAATTATAGATATTATTATTACTGATTTTCGAATGGTGAAATGAGGAAAGGATGCAAGGTTGCTATAAGCTTTTTCGATAAATTTCAGAAATGAGTTGAAGAGTACAATTTTGTTTTAGATGTTTAGTTTTTTATTACGTTTTTCACCAAGTTATTAAATTTATGAAAAAACGTATTTTAAAACTGAACAGCAAAGTCTGTTCTTAGACTACAGTATACGGATTATACTCATGATGCATCCTGGATTACTGCAACCCATTTCAGTATATTTTTAGTATATTATATGAAACATTCTTTATGAGAGAATCCCAGCTGGCTTAAGGCTCCTTGAATATCTTCAAATAAGGTAGGCGGATATTCTCCGTAAGAATTGGGTATGCTAAAAGCTAAAGATATTTCAAATAAAATAAAAGAATTTCATTAATTGATTCGACAGTCACTTAAACCTATCTATTTTTAATTGAAATTTTTAATTAGTAAATACAACTATTTTTTTAAAAACTACTATGACACGTGTTTTGATGCATTCAGCATCATTTTCAAACACCGTATGTGTTTGAAAATGATGCAGAATGCATCGAAACACGTGTCATGGTAGATTTTAAGAAATGGTGGTATTTACTTAGCAAATATTTCAATTAAAAATTGAAGAAAACTGTTAATAGGATTTTGTTAAAGAAGAATCGCATAAAATTAAAAAAAAAGTTTTGTGTTAAGTTGATTCAGAAAAAAAAAGTTCAATCTCTTCCTCGATTAGAACACGTAATATACTTCATAAATTCTGAACTGAGGGCACTACCAGGTCAGTCGATGTTCCAAATCTTTCAAAATTATCATAAAACTAACATTCGAAAGGAAATCAACAACAATGCATATACCAATGTCTTTCAAAAATGAATGCAATCTGGATGCTCATACGAGTATATAATGTCCACTCTAAAATAAAATATTGAGTATATCTATATAATATATGGATAACAAGCAAATGCAAGGATAGGTATTTAACATAAATCGACCCCTGGGCCTTTGTTAGTTGGGTCTTGGGGCTAGTTTTGATCGGTCGTTCGGGCTTGTCTTAATTAACCATTCGGATCATTTAGTTGGTTATCCTGCTCATCAACTTTATTATTGTCATTTTGATTTATTTTTCAAGAGATTTTTATCACTAAAATGGAAAATTATTTTGTTTAATTTTTTGTGACATGAAAGTTGCCAAGATTAATTTGAAAAAATCTTCATTTATTATTTTTTATTTATTTACTGATTTGGCGTTAAATTTATAAAATCTTATATTTCATATTTCAAATATTTCAATCAAAAACTTACCCTTAGCTGTAGGTTTTTCCCATAATTTGATAATACGTTATGTCTGAAAATACTAATTATTACTTAAGTGCCTAGAATTGAAAAGCTTTATAAGGACCCTCAAACCATTTAATCATCACAGTAGTTTGATAATGCTCTAACAAGGCGAAACAATTATAATGAATACAATAAAAAAAAACAACTATGTAGTTTTTTTTCCACAACAATTCAATTGACCCGCGACCGGTAAATGCACTTTCACCAAGACATTTCAGTATAAAACACAAATTGTTATGAATTTTGCATATTTTTTTTTTAATTATACTTTTGAATATACCACTTGATGAGTTTAATTTATTTATATGACTAAAAATTAAAACCAATAATAATAATAATTTAGTTTTAATTTTTACCAGAAGATGAAAACATCTGTAAGTTTTCGAAACTAGTCGTAAATATAAATAAAACTCATTAATTAATTCAAGAGCTTAGTTAAAAAAAATCAACATGTCATTTCACAAAGTTAATGCCCAATCAACAAATGATTTTTTTACGTTTCAAAATAAAAACAGGTATACAACTTACTAGACCATAAAAATCGGTGTTTGATGTAAAGTATGTTAAAAATATTTATTTTTATTTGGTGATAAAGTTTTATCGAATTTTGTTTGGAGTTGACCTACTAACGTGTAAGTTTTAGACGGCCGCTGAAAATGCAAATGATGGAAACCGATGGTTCACTAATGTCACAATAATTTAGCAAAGTTTCGGTGAGAGAGAAGGCTTCAGCGTGTGTTATTACAGCGGCGAAAGGGTTTTAACCTCGGATCTGACAAGCTTACTTTATTATTCTGCTTGATACTCCATTACAAGACGTGAATACATTTTAAAAGTAATCTCTTATTTGCCAGCCCACGTAATTTGGATGTATGGAGGGCATAATACACGGTTTAGAGATAGCACGCACGTGTAATAATATCGCATTCGGAGTCGTCGTAACTATCGAAGATCTACCGATATCTAATGACGCAAGTTTGGTTTATCAATTTTTTTTTACATATTGAACAAGTTTTTTTAGGATCATGGCAAAATTGCTTACGCCAGTTATGTAAGTAACACGTTTTGCTTGTTAAAATTAATTTTAAATAAATATTCCCAAGTTCTTAATAAAAGTGTACACATTGTTAAGAATTTAAGCAGTTTTATGCAACAAATAATCCTTAATTTTGTTGAGTAATTTAGGATAGTATTCTGAGATAAAATAAATAATTTAAAGAAATATTGTTTTTACTTATGTGTACTTGTATATAAAAATTATGGAGATTTGATTAATATGGTTGTCAATCGTCGGTCTCTAGTAGAGTGACAATGACATATGCTTCGTATGAAAAGATCATTCGAATCAGTCAATAATAAGACGTTGCCCTTGAAATGCGCATACATTCTTTAATTTTTTCATTCAACATTTTTTTTCAACTATGGTGAATTATTAACAAATTATAACAAAATACTTGTATAAAACCAATTTTTAGTAAATTAATGTATCACGGCTAGTTTCAAGACCATCTGTTATTCTCAAAAAGAGTTGTGAATACATTAATAAACTCAATGGTGGTGACAATAAACATTTTTTTTTTATGTTTAAAGCATTGTTAAAAAAAATTGTAAAATAAAATAAATATTATCTTGTATTTATCACTTTTTTTCGTCAAATGATTAACATCACACAAATACAAGAGTACACCTGTAATAGTATTTGATTGTCGCACGACCAATGCACTTGTTCGTGCGCTATAGACCTAATACCGCTCTACCTCCCTTCAACGGTCCTCCCACAACATTCTTCATGGTTATGATCTCCCGGTATTTACTCTTTGTGAGGCGAAGATTCTCTCGATACCCTAATTCCGGGTAACAGATGATGCGTTAATAGAATTGAGAGGCTTTTAAATCAAAATATTTTATGTGATTTATGGATCGCCCTTTCGTACTTATTTTTCACGAGTTTGTTCAGAAGCGTTTTACATTAAAATAACTCTTGCCATTCAACCACACTGTAATAACTCCCGTGTAACGAAGTGTAAAAATCCAGTAAAAAAAAAAACAAAATCTTTACCATAGAAAAACCGGTAGGTTATATGTTTTATCAACAACAAAAAAATACGTAAAAATCGATCATTAAAATCATTTTATGATATCCTTGATGTAAAATATAAAGCATACTTAGTTTAAACCGTATGTACAAAAAGTACATACAAAACTATAATTTTCTAGAAAAAGAGTATATGAAATTATTACAAAACTGAAATTATCAACAGTAAACTATTATGTAATCAGACATACTACATATTTCAAACGATGTTGATGTTTTCATTAAATTTTTAAGTAATTTATAGAAAGGTTTTTTTTTTTTAATAAAAATAAAGCTGCTTAAAATATCCAATATTGTTATTATTTAACGGTTAAAAATGAATTTATTATATTGGCATGTAGTTTTAAAGTTTCTACTTATTTGGACTAACTCATTTTATAATTATTACTTTGGTAGACAATTCCATGTTTTCTTCAATTATGTTGTTATTTTCATATATTTTTATATGCGTCTATTTTGTATCAAAAAGGTATCCAGGAGTAATTATCTTCAATAAAATACTCCTATAACTGTGATCTTTTTGGTACAAAAAAAAACCATTACAAATGTAAAACGAGTAAGTGTAAGGCACACTCACCATATAATCACAGAAAACTATGCATTGTTCATTGATCTCGTTTTTAGAATAAATCATTGTCTCTCATGGCTACCATAATATTATATTCCTGTAAAACTTTGTAGGAAAACGATATTTTTTTGTACTGAATATAATTGAAAATATATGAAAAATGGCAGTAAATCAATTTATAAAATATTTCAAAAGCATCTTAGAGTTGATATTATTTAATGCTGGGACGCAATTCTAACAATAAAACGGAAAGTCTGTCGGACAATCGGAATGTTGCATTTAATATCCAGATTTAAATTTTGAGGAAGGGCTTGGAGTTAAAACAAGCATTGTTCAAGAATTGAATCATTACTCTTCAGAATGAAAAAACAGAGAGAAAGATGAAGAAACCGTCGGTTTAGGGAAAAGAAACGCGGCTATCTGTAATGAGGAAAGTGTTTTATGGCGCGACTTTGAAACTGAAATTGTCTCTGAGCTTTTACCACAAATTTCCAGCGATACTTAAGGGAATCTTAAGCTTTTTTGTCTCGTTATTTTTGCAAAAGTTATAGGAATCGAGCAAGTTTTATTACACTATACATCATGTCGGGTAAAATTATAGTTACACTATCGACAAACTTAGGAAAAACGTCTTTTTCTTTATATTTAGGAGAGCAAAACTTTATAATTTAATGACTATTTTTTTTTTAAACTTGCTTTTATTTTTATAATACTTGTGATATTATCGTTTTACCAAGAGAATGCTGAAGAAAGTCTTATAAAGAATATATAGTTGCTACGAATCATACATTTTTTAGTTGGTGTTTGAACGAAAAATCAACGTTACTCCAAGAAAATGCTGTAAATGTGTGCTAAAGAAAACGGTTTTTCCGAATCATAGATTTTTCAAGATTATTGCATGCAAAATCTATGTTTATCAAAAAACTGCTTTAAAAGATCTCATAAAGAATATGGTTGCTATGAACTAAAGCTTTTTATGCGATTGTCGTACGAGACATGGTTAAAAAAATATGTTAAAAATTCTAATATTTGAATACAACGAAATACGAATCATAGAATTTTTGTTGCCTTATGAAATATGGTCGTGACACCTAGAGAATGCTGAAGAAATCGATTAAAAAATATAGTTTCTATGAACTTCATTTTTTTTCATATGGTTACCGTATGATTGCATATGATGTTGTATTTACTGTATAATATAACTTTTAATATTCTTGTTCTACTTACGTCATGTGTTATCACAGAAATTAATTCGCGGGGTAGTGTTTCCATGCTCTCTGTATTACGCGCAACGTTGCAAAATTGCTAATTCAAAACTCAAAACTGAGTCAAATGCGGAGGTAATAAAAAATAATTTTTAAATTAAATTTTAATTCATGCAATAATAATCTTTATTACTAATATCAAAATCTTGACTTTCCACAGTCGATATTTTTAAGAAATGTCTTTCTTTCTCTCTTTGTATAACATACTAAATGATAATATACTATCTAAATGAGTAATACTTTATCTCTCTTTTTTATATTTTAGTTCATAATAGATTTAGCAGTTATTTTGTGAAATTATCTTCATGGCAGTTTCATTATCTTTCCATTTTTACTTTTATTTCGCATTGTAAACATAACTTTTTCATAAATACAGCTTTTATTAGTCATGCTGAATGCAACGAAAAACGTATCACAATAGGTTTAAAAAATGTAGTATTTCCCAAATAAAACTGAAATTACAAATGTTTATTGTAAGTTATTAAACCCATATTCAATTTTATCTTAAAAATATAACACTATCAAGATAAATATAATAATTCTGTAATAATTAAAGGTCACATATTTTAAGGTGATGTTTAAAATATTCAATTGGTTTGAATTTCTAAGAATAAGGTGTAGAATGAGCGGAATGCATTCTGGTAAAGCTAGCTTGATTCACTTAAAATGTTTTTATTTTTAAAATTAAAGCTCATATTGTTTTAATTCAAATCGTTTTTTTTTCAATTATTTCTAGCTTTTCACTGAGAAATCATATCAATAAGAAAATATGATGGTGTAGCTACATTTTGTCTCTAAAAATCGTTGAAAATACTTTTTTGTTTTCATCAAGAAATTATTTATTTCCCGTTGGGTTAGGTAAGTATGTTTTGTTACTTATATGCGCTTATAACAGTTCATATAAATAATATTTTTACAAGGTTTTAGAAAAAGGACATCCAAATTGACATTAAGACTTTTTTATTGGACCACCGAAATATCTACTGTGTACATTTATGAAGGGCATTACGAATAAGGTCTATTAATAAGTGAAGTAGAAAAAAATCATTTCCCCTTGGCTCGTTGCCTCGGATATAACGTTACTATCAAGTTTTTTTGCTGTTTTGAATTACTTCAGAATATTTATGACCGTAAGGAAGCAGTAATTACGAAATACCGGTCAAACAATGAGATAGGGGAAGTGGGGTGAAGTAGAGCTAAGAAGTTTGGATGGGGGATGAGAGGAAAGGGTAGTTCCATGGTAGAACGGAAAGAAAAGCACACCGCAATGACGATGAAGTGTCAAGAGCTTTTCTTTTTCACTTAATCTTCGAAGGGTCATTAGTCGAGAAACACAATCAAAAGAAATATGGATTTTTTTACTATATCGTTGTTCGTGATATTTCGTGTGAATTACTGGAATGAATTCTACCGCTTACAAAAAATTGACTTGATATAAGGTTTATTTTTTGAAAATATTCCTAATTCAAAAATTTAAATTGAACCATTGTCATCTCAATCATTTGAGAAATTTTTAATATGTATTTTTTTTGGAAAAATTAAAAAAAAACTCGCTGTATTATACATTGTTAATCTCCTCAGGGTTACATTTTTGAGAAACATTATAAATATAAAAAAATAACTAACTTGAGATTATATTTTAAAATTGTTTTACACATGTTTTAAATTAAAGGGCTAGGCAGTTTTTTGCGAAGAAATTTTTTGTGTTTTTTGTCTAAAACCTGTTTTTTCTACCTAAAATGTTATTACAAAATTTCATAAAACTTCGTTGATTCTCGTAAATACATTTTTTTGGTTAAAAATTTCACTTCACTTTCTAAAGAATTTTCTATGAAACAAATAAAAACCATTTCATAAAAAACGTCAATTTTATTTTTTATTTATTTCGAACGCTCTACAAATACAAACAAAAATATTCAAATAAAAATCTTTTCAAACGAGTTACGAGAATGTAAAACGCAATAAATTTTAACGTATAATTTTTAATATCTGCTTGTATTTTAGTAAGCGTAAGGTAAGATAGAGTAATGGGTTGAATAAACAATTTACGTTTAGAAATAAGTTTGATAATATAAATACAGTCTATAAATCTCCTCAAACATAAATTATTTAAGTACTTGTAATGGATTTGCTTATCATATTCTGAAGTTTTTTGAATTGTATTCTAGGCTGTCATTTTCGAATAGCTTTATCCAGTTTTAAAATGAAGTAAAATGATGTTGAATGGGTAGTACAATCGCTCTCTCTCGCCTTATTTTATGTGCTACCCAAGGATCAAATGGCTTTCGTTTCGCTTTTTATTCTAGGGGTGAATTCAACTTATTCTGAGGGTGAATTTAACTCTTAGCACAAGAGCAAGGTCGACTTTCCTTTACATAATGAATGCTGAAACAACACAGACAATCTGAGACAAGTAACGAGACACGAGGGATAGAAACGTGGTAGAAAGGGGACGAAAGAATGGAGAGAAATCAGGGAAAATAGAGAAGAGTAGACGACACAGGAAAATAGTAGAAGGTAGCACAAGTATCACAAATGGCACAGCCGTAATACAAGAGTAATGAAATAATTAAAATCTTAGTCACACAATTTATAAGGACAATGTGAACTGAATAATTGATCAGTGGAATATACAAAAACGGGAAATTCCTTCGGGTTCTGTTCGACACGTGATTCTGGGATTTGCGTTTGCTTAAACCTCTTGGGTTTTTTTTTAAAACGTGATAAAGATGTTTACATCTGTGAGTACTTTAAAAAAAATGTGAATAAAAAAGTGATATTCAACAAAGGTTGGTTTCATAAGGCCGACGATAAAGGGTGTTAGTAGTCACTATGAGGATAAGCTCTCATTATTTTAACGTAGAGGTCTCTAGTTTATTAATTTAATGAATCAGAACGTGATAGGTAATAGTGGAAACAAGAGGATTAGAATCCTAGAATGAGTAGATTTTTCCTGTGATGTAATGAATTCATATTGTAAAAGTGACTTCGATCTTTATTTATTTAAGTATTTGTGATAAATTTACATTAACCTTTGTTATAGGTTCCTTTAAAAACATTAGTTCAATCCTGAAAATAATAGCTTTACGGAGAATTACTTTGGATCACATCTTACTTTGGATTGAGTGAAAATGAATATTACAAAACCAAAACTGAGAACTTGTATTGCTCACTCCTTTCAACAACGTCATATATAAAAAAAAAACTTGATTTTTCAGGAGACCGTTTTTAAAGTTTAGGAATATAATGAAATGTATTAAAAATAAAAATCAAACCACTTATTGAATTTTTTATTGTGCAACACATCTTTTCAGGTAAAACCTGAATGTTTTTTCTCCATTCAAAAAATATTTAGGATATTTTTTTCAAAAAAATTAAAAAACCTTTTCTTCAAAATGCAAAAAGAACACTTTCTGTCCTGTAGCGGGTATATATTAAGTTAAAAATATACTGCTTTTGCTGGGATATAGTACATTTTCTGGGCATTCCAAAAACTTGCATAACTGAAAATTATCGATTTTTGATATATGACGTTGAAAGGAGTGAGCGATATGTAAGAAATAATTGGAAAAACTGTTTAACTTCAACAATTATTTTTATCTTATAAATATATTTATACCATACACATTAAAAATTGATTTTAATTTATTAAAATAAAATTACAACTTACTTTATGACGACGATGCCTAAAATTCAACCGTAACTAGTGAGACGAAAATAAAACAATTTTAATAAATCAGTTAAAATAAAAAATGCTTTACTTTAATAAAAACGTTTGTTTATACCAAAAACAGAAATTGCCCTACCCCTCTTCATCCGTAACCTCCTAAAGATACAACTCTAAAATAAACTTAGCTTCATATACGGTGTTTGAAAATGATGCGGAATGCATCGAAACACGTGTCACGATAGATTTTAAGAGAAAAAGTGGTATTTACCAAGTAAAACTTAAATTAAAAATGAATGAATATTATCACAAAACGACTGCCGAATCAATTAATAAAATTTCATATTCTTCTTTATCTTTCTTGAGATATCAATAAAAAATCTTGATAATTTACTCTGCCTTTTCAGTGTTTAAGTACTTACTAGTATACCTTATGCATTTGTTGAGCAAACAATTATATTTACATTAAAATTTACAAAAAGCACCTACGAAGGTAAACATTTCCTTGAGAAATAAGGAATCGCTCGAATTGTTTAGCAAATACAGCAAGGAGAATGTAATAAGTTCAGACTTTCAGCATAAATTTTCCTTAAAATTCCACAGCGGAAGAAGGTAGCGAAGCAATTAGAAATAAATTAACACATTGAAGCGTTTGCGTTGTGTTTGGCGAGTGTTTTTGCTAAGTTTGTGTGGTAAATATTAAACCTAAAATGGTACTCAATTATGTACAAGACGTGTGATCTATAATGAGATCTCTCGAGCGTTATATATAGAATCGTTAGCGTAATGTGGAGATATACAGCTATACTTAACTAGAATGGCGTATCTACGTTCTATAGAACATGCAAGTAGATTGATAAGTACTCGTGTTTGAGGACAGAGGACATTTCTATAACACAAAAACTATAAGCTGCATAAAAAAATAAAAATTATGTTTTCAGGCGTCTCCCAATATGTAAAATGCCTGCCGATAGTTATGCTTGTGGGAAGAGCTACCGCTATGCTGAAAAATATCACGCCGGATATTGATCTGTTCTATGTGTCTGAGGGGGTATTCCGAAGCGAGATTCTTCTACATCTTTAACAAGAGTGATATTGCTTAATTTATAATAATTGTGTTAACATATACGCTTTAAATTTTAGTTTGTAATGTACATAAATGTTGATTTTTACTGAATAAATTGAATTGAAAATAATCCGAGGTTTGGGACATCTAAATAAAAACTTTTTTGATTCAACAATAGATGTCTCCAGTGAACTCACACATAAAGCGTCATGAGATTTATGATATACGAGTATGAAGGAGTTCCAAAAATTTAAGCACTGGGGTTGTCAATCATAGGTGGAATGGTAAATGGTGAACGTGTGTAAATTGAAAAATACAATTAAAAAAAAATAAAAATAAAGGTGGCCTAATAAGTGCAAAAAAATAAGAGATATATTTAGTAAAGAAGTTTAAATGAAATGCTTCCATTATGTGTACTTGTTTATATAGATTTTTAAAGGTTTGTTCATTTGGTAACTTTTAGATACGCTATTTGATCTTAGTGTTTTCGTGGTAGATGAAACGATACGACTAATGGAGATATACGAATATTCCTGAATATTCTGTTATATACTGAACAGCTTCCTTTCGGGAAATTAATTAACCTTATCTTAGTAAGTACATGTTGATGCTTATATTAATAAAGGAATTTCATCGGATTTATTCCTTGTTCAAAGGAATGTTACATAATTTACGTAAACATGTAGATATTGTATTCCTTTAGTTCGTAAGCGTTGGTTGTGTCGATATATCGTATTGTCGCTGGCAACATTTGAGTTGGTGTTTTTTATTTATAATGTATTTTATTTTTAAAGGTTAGAAGTATATTGGTATAATATATATAATCTCCCAAAATGCGCATATATTTTAACAAATATATTTTTTGTTGAAAAAAATAAAATGATTGGATATTGGGCAGAGGTATGAAGGGTAACGATACGTTTACAGTTACTCGATTGGTAAGATATTCGTTAGATTTTCTGGGTATTTGTATCGAGCATTGCTTTTTTTAACATAAAGTATATTAGGAGCTAGACATAATTTTCATTCCTCGCTCCAAAAATATTTAATTTGCTGCCCGAAACCATTAAGATTTCCAGGAGTGATCAGGTCTTTAAGAACAGTGTCCGTCGATGGTTACTTAACATTGGAAGGGACAAGGTGGAAAGTGAATTAATTAAAGTCCAGGTGTAATTATCACATTGAAAAACCTTAAAACATAAATAATTTTTGTATCTCCTGTATGTTATGTTTATAATCTAATCATTAAAAAATAATATATATATATTAAAAATAAAAAAAAATATATAAACTTTGTATTACCATGTTAGTATTCGGCTCAACACAGGCCATGCCTAAAGAGCCGTAATACGTATAATAAATGTGTATATGAAATGAATATGTATATTGAATGTATCTATGTATTATGAAAAAAAAAAAAAAAAAAAAAAAAACAACTTTGTGTTAAAATATCAAATATTTTAAGAAGTACACATAGTAATGTGCAACTAAATTTGCGTTAAATTATCAAATGTATTAGAAGCTAGGCATAAATAATATGCAAATAAATTTGTGTTCAAATATCAAATATATTAGAAGCTAGACTAAAGCAATATGCAACCAAATTCGGGTATTGATTGACAACGCATAGATTGAAATAATCGAATCCTGAAACCGAATGTAATAACGAATTATTTGAAAAAAAAATCGTTATTTAAATTAATCGCCTACATCTAGTTACGAGAAGGTATCAGATATATTAGTGTTTTCATAAGTTATGTATTTAATGTTAAATCAAACACTGATTTTTTTAATTAATTGATTTGGCGTTGAATTTGTAGAGCTTCATTTTAATTTAAGTACTAATTTTTAAATCAAACGCAGGTTTTTTAGTCTATTAAGTTGTATTTTATTAAAAAAAAAACACAAATAAAATAATATTGTGACAATTCTGTCACCTAGTTATGGTCTTTTCAAACGAATGTGAAAATTAAATGGACTGACGGTCATTATGTATAGCTACATAAGGACCTACAGTAGCTACAGAATTGTATAGCTACATAAGGACCGAGTCTATTTATTCACATTCGTTTGAAAATGCCATAACTAGACGAAACAATTGTCACCATATTAATTATTATGTATTTAAAAAAAATTAAAATACTACTTAGTTGACTAAAAAAATCTGTGTTTGATTTAAAAATTAAAACATAGATTTTTAAATATTTAATTTGGAGAAGGAAAATATTACAATGATCCACAAAGTCAGTGCTTTAAATATTCAAAACAAAAAATACTGATAAAAAAATTAAACCTGTATTTCATTGTTAAAAAACAAAAAAAAAACAGTTTTATGACAATTGTTTGTGACATTTTCAAACGAATGTCGCCTGTTTGATTTAATATTGAATGCATTAATTAAAATGAAGTTTAACATTTTATGCACACATTGAACGCCAAATGTAAAAATAATTTCCATAAGTTATTTGAAATAAATCAACACTTACAATTCACTATGCTATTTTTTACGGATGACCGTCCAAATATGACTCCTTACTAGAAGGGGAAACAAAAGAACAGATAAAGTGTTGGTAAGGACAAACTCGTCGCAATCTGGGCCCAACAAAAATGTATTATGTAGATACTTCATTTTATGCATAATTCATGAAGGGTCCTAAGAAGAGAATATATGTTCATTCAATTGGCGTTCGTTTTGTAGAATTCAACAATCCATCATTATAATATAAAAACCAAAGCACGATATATTTTTCTACTGAATTTTCTTTTTATTTTTGTTATAACTATTTCACATTTCGAGGAAATAACCAAACTTAAAAAAAATTAAATGCTTTTTTGTTTCGAACGAATATTGTTTGAGAAAAATCGACTAACTGCGACATGTGAAGGTTTTGTAAAAAAATAATCTTGATTTCTATTTTTTTATTTAATTACGTGGATTGTTTTTTTTTTCAACAAATGTCTTATTTTTTATGTCACTTAAATATATTAATTCTGCAGAATCATACATCGCGTTTTGATTGAAATTAATTATCATTCATAATCAACGATATTTATTTATTTATTTAATATTGTAAAAAGCATAATAGATATATGTACATATTTTGCCTCAGCATATTTTTTTTTTAACATAAATGAATTTATTTTATTTAATAAATGATTTTTTTAGCTTGAGAAATATTTTTTTTATTCACATTAGTCAATTGATTATTGAACATCACTAAACATTAACATGAAATAATGATACTACTAATTTTACAATCTAAGGATTATGAGTATTTTTTATGTGCATTGCAGAGAATATCAATTGAAATGCATTGATTATATTTTATTACGCTACTATCAAACACATATTAAGGATGTTGAATGAGTTACACTTCTTTACGCCTAATGGTAAAGAATATATTATCAGATAATGCAGCTTTATTTTGCTAGTAAGTAGTGAAAAAGGGATTGAAGCTTGATCAGTCTTTATCCAGACATATGTTTATAACTAAAACACTTTACGGTACTCAAATTATTCGTATAGCATTTTAGACCACATGGGCAAATGCCAAATGCATGCATAAATTTCAATCCTTCAATTACTAAGTAAAAGAGATATCCTAAGTAAGGATCATTACCGAGAATTTGCATTCTAAAATATATTAATTTAACTCGAAGCCAGCACAATAATACACAAGCGTAATACATCATTTATCCGTTCCAATTCCCTTTCCGATGAGGGATTCTAAATCGAATTTACTCTCATTATCCGATTAGCAGACGCAAGTGAAGGATGATGAATATGGTAATCCTGTAAAATTGGAGAGATCCTCCAGGAACAGCTAGATGGGTGAAGTGTAAGTGCCTTCACGGGATAAAGTAAGCCACAGCGGGCTGAGAACAAAGGATCCTAGCCGATAAATAATCGAAAATGCGTTCTATTGTTTCATCGGAGGTGGATTCATAAAATGTAGGCAGGAATAAATGGATTTCAATATTCCTCAATACAAACCAGGGAATGTATGTTAATTTCTTGAATGTTTTTCGCAGATACTTTGTGGCACATTTTATAAACTTTATAAAATAAAACAACTTTGTTTTAAGCACTTTTTATTGGTACACTATATCCAACCGGTTTCGACAAGAACCTTGTAATCATCAGAGTTTATGTAGTAAATTCTAAAACATTGTTTTGATGTTTTAAAATTTAAAACATAAACCCTGATGATGACAAGGTTCTTATCGAAACCGGTTGGATAAAGTGTACTAATAAAAAGTGGTTAAAACAAAGTTGCTTTATTTTATAAAAATATATGTTTATTTTATCTTGAGATTCAATGTTAGTGTAAATATTATATTGAAGTCCGAATATGCGATTCAAATATGTTACAATATCAGAAATACGCCTTTAATAACTAGAGTCTAGTTATATTATTTATTGATTCGGCATTAACTTTGTGGAATGACATGTTGATTATTTTTAAACTATTAAACACTTGAATATACCACTTGATGAGTTTTATTTATATACACGACTAGTTTTGAAAAACTCATCAAGTGGTATATTCAAGTGTTTAATCGTTAAAAAACAGAGTGATAAGACAAAAAAAGGCGTTTTATTGTGACGTTTTTTTATGATAACGATTTAAATTGTTATTTTATTTTATTAATTATTACTAACTTACTAACCATCACGCCGCTTCCCCACAGGTCAGAGAGAATAGAACGCCACACCAATCTGTCTTTACAAACAATCTTCACCTATTCCACATCCATGCATCTCCTCATACAGACCCGCCGATTATTCCGACTCCTGACGTGACTACTTTAGAGTATTTGAAAACTTGATCGTACCAAGTTTTCTTCGGTTATTCCCTGCTTCGATTTCCAATTACAATTTGTTTTACTGTTCTTTCTTCACTTATTCGATTCACATGTCCAAACAATCTTAACACGCTTTTCTTACTTTCATCGATAATATTTATCTCATCCTTGCATTCTTTCCTTATATCTCCATTCGAGCATCCATCATTATAGCCGCACATTCATATAAGAGATCGAATTTCTACTGCATTTGGACTACTATCGTCCTTGTTTTGCCAGCTGCGGGTTTTTTCATACATTATGATTTTTTTTAAATTATTATTAAAATGTATTAAATTATCACTTAAGCCAGCCAAATGTTAGGTGATAAGCTCTGGAATGGTCAGACTAACGCTTTTTTTCGTAGAAAAACGATAGATATTTTACTCAATATAACATACCTATAATATATGTATGAAATGTTTTTTTTTATTATTTTATTTTGGCATTTTTAATATATTAATCGATTTTGTGAATAAATAATATTTTTACTTTTTATTTTTTTACAAAAATGTTAATAATATTAGTATATAACCACTCACTGAGATTTTTACGTCTACCGGTTTCGAGACGTACCCGTCTCTTCGTCAGGACAATCACTACTACCGAAGACCAACATGCACTATTTTTTTTTCATCCGAGTTACGATCCGAGGTTTAACATGCACTATGATTAAACATATTAATAAACCAGCTTATATACTCGTAGGACGAAAGGAACGGGTGGAGTTTTAATTGGATATTGATAAATTTCATCTCAAGTTAAGACGTCTGTAATTAAAAAACAATCAATAAATAAAAGGTTAAAATATTCTCAATAGTATAAATATTTAAAGCATTTACTTTGTGGTTAGTCATTTTTACTTATTTTTTTTTACAAAAATGTTTATAATATAAGTACTTATATAACCACTCACCAAAAAGAGTGAGTGGTTATATACTAATTTTATTGACATTTTTGTAAGAAAAAAAAGTAAAAAGGTTAATACTTCCAATCAAGAGTTATCGGTAGGTAAAGGTACCAAGACGAAAATTGTGTACTAAGATGTAATAATAAATTAATATCATACTTACTTGACGTACATATTTGAATTAGTGCAGGAATACAAGTCGATATATCAAAGCGAGAAAAAGCGTTAGGGGCGTGTGTGCTGCCTTCGGTGGCATTTATATGATAATGACTTAACCAAAGAAGGAGACTCAGTCGGAATAATTTCCTTGATATGTGACTCTGTGCAAATCGGGACAACTTCAGACTAATTGGCTTCAGTGAGAAGCTTCTGTAATTGAATAACCCGCACCGTCTACTACGAAATGGCGGATAATTGCATCTGACACTTGTCTCATTACCATAAGAGTTAAATCTCAACAAATAACAAATTCACAGCTTATTCATGAGATATAATCGTCACGTAACATTTTGAGTGTGTCAAAAGTCTTGTTCGTAAAACCCTTACCGTAGAACAGGGCTACTTGAACTCTGATGTGTTACTTGAGGCCAGTACAAAAAATATGTAGATCATGTTATCGATCGAAGTATCGTGACAAAAAGTGTCACCTGTCAGGGAAACAATGAATCATGTCGATACGTTCATTATTGTAGACCAAATACAGATTTATTTATTTTTTGTACTGGGTTCAAGTAACACATCAAAGTTCAAGTAGCCCCGTTCTACGGTAAGTGGATAAATCTAAATTTGCGAACAAGGATTTGGACGCATCCAAAATGTTAATGAATAAAATACTTTTATTATTTATTGATTTGCCATAGTGTAAATGATATTGATCAGGATTTTTTGTATAGCGCCATTTTCGTAAAATATGTACTACCTCAAGGGCGTTCATTAATTTTGTAGAGTAAAATGTTGATTATTAAAAAAAAACACACGACTAGTTTTGAAATTTACAATTTATTTTGTTAATATGATTACAAAAACTGATTTAAAGTTTTTGAAACCACCCGGTGATGAAAATAACTGTAGTTTTCAAAACTAGCTGTATGTAATGAAAAAAAATAATAATAAGTGGTATTAAACAAATGTTTAATTAAACAAAATGGTTCACAAGTTTCATACAACTTGTTTTCATGCTTCTCCCAGTATGCGAAATAATTTAGTGAGGATCTTGCATACACTAGGTACAATAAAATGTCTGCTAAATAAAGCTTACTCAAATCAACCATAGATACTGCCGTAAACTCATAGATGAATCGACGTGAGATGTACCTATATGATATGTATGAGTTCCAACTTTTTGATTTGAGTTGTATCACGGATGGAATGGTGAATGTTACACGTATATAAAGTGATCACTTAATCAGCATATGACAAATCTTAATCCATGTAAAAAAAATCAGACTTTCATATTCTTCTTCATCTATGTTTAGATATCAAAATGTAAAATCGTCACATGTTATTTGACACAAGGTTATTTTTAGTACCATTAAAATATATGTCAAAAAATATATTTTAAAAATCTATCATATTTCATTGGTTTCTGCATTTCGTCAAATGCATTTTTTACACACATATATTAATTCTAGTACATAAAAGATTTATTCGCGATCTAATTTTGCCCATATAAACAGAGCCCCAATTGTTTTGATCGAAATATTCTAGATAATATATGAACAAAGATAATTAGGGCTTACACGCTTCCGCGTTATAGTCATATAAAATCACATGAGCAGACATTATCAAAATATATTTTATGCTAATATTAGATTTAAACCGTTTGGGTAAACAAAATTACTCGCGAAATTTCGTTATTTGGTAAATAATGGTGTGGTAGGAGTTTCCACAGGTACCTATTGGATCACATCCTGACAGCACTAATACAAGTTAATCAAACAGCTAGTAGATGTTTCTTCCTCAAGTCTATTTTTATATAAAGTGTGCTTCCGCGAACATATTTCCTCCCTTTGCTTCTCAACCTTTTTAGCGAAAATTTTTGTAGAAATTGGTCTAATAATAAATTAATTAGTTCACTTTGTGTAGTGCCACTTTGATAAACACTGATTCGTAACTACCGGTTTTGGAATAATCATTTCATCATCTGGTCATTAAATGAATATATCACGGTCTGACGTTTATACAAAAAAAAAAAAAAAAATTAAAAGTGGACTTGATATTCCCATTGTGATTTATTTGTCTCATTTCACTCTTTCAAATTTTTATTTTTGAACAAATGTCACACCATAATAATTTTATTTTATTGACCTGATGATGGAATGATTATTCCGAGACCGGTTGTCACGAATTAGTGTTTATTAAAGTAGTATTTCACAAAGTGAACGATGAATGATAAAGAGAGTGTTATTTTACCATACCACAAAGTTAACAATGATTTTAATTTACAACCGTTACTTTCATAAATTAATTTGAGAGAATGACCAAGAAAATATATGTGGCGAATGTGAGAGGGAAAACAGAACGAGGACGACCGAAAAAGACTTGGCACGATCAGATCAATCAGAACCTAAAATCTGGCGGTGTCAAAAGTCTGCGTAATTGGAGGGCATGTATGACAAGATGTATGGATGTGAAGGAGGCGAGGAGTGTATGTCAGGACAGAAGAGTGTGGCGTTCCATCCTCTCTGCCTACCCCTGCGGGGAAACGGCGTAATGGTAGTAGTAGTAGTTAATTTACAAAATAAATTTAATTATTTTTTAAAATGATATTGGCATACATCTCCTAGTAGGTTAAATAATTAACTTTAAAAAAATAGTACGTATGTTTCATTTGGTTAATACCACTATTTGTAAAAATCTATTGTGTTACGATGTATTTGAAAATGATACGGAATGCATGGAAGCACTCCACAATATATTTTAAGAAATAGCAGTATTAACCAAGTAAAACTTTAGATTTAAGTTTTGTACTGACATTTCATGGTGAAACTGCATTTATAGAATAAAATAAGAACTGTGTAGTTTTTTCCACATTAATTTTATTTTGCCAGAACCAGTTTTATGATGAACGTCTTTAAATAAAATTAATGTGGAAAAAACTAAACGGTTTCTATTTTAATCTGATTTGTAAATTACGAATATTGTTATTTTTACACACGTCGTTGCATAACTTTTAACGGATAACTTAATAACAATAAAAATATAAATAAACTTTTAGTTTTAACGTTTTTATTAACTTACTATCAAGTCGATAAAAAGAACTTGAAAGTTTAAGAAATATAAAGTATCAAATTTGAATATGAATTTTAATAGTAGCCAGCGTATAACATTTCAATCCACACCCCTTTCATAAAAGCGAAATTATCACCTTTTAATATACCTACTACATTCAGAACTTTAAAAACTATATTTGAAGTGCCGCGTGCAGACGCCATTTGATGTTACGGGGGTATAAACAGATTTATATGACACATGGGGAAGGGATGAAAAAGCATAGGGGAGATTTTTAGGGCGCATTAGTTGTATAGAAATACACTTGAAATTGAGAAGTGTACTGAACACTAGAAGTGACGATTAAATTACAAAGATGAAAGTGCAGGATATTTGATATATCGCCTTGTAATGTAAAGTCAGCAATATTTGATGCTTGCATTTTTAAATATTTTTTTAGGATTATGGTACTAAAATCGTATTTTTAACGTATCCTGTTTTTACGGGATCGTTGTATAAATATAAGCGGGAAAGATCGGCAAACAAATATTTTCTTTCTTTTTTACTGTATTTGGTTAGCCATAAATCGTTTTTAAAATTCCATTTCGAAACGATTTATGATTTTATTCGTATGACTGGAGAAATCCGTTTCAAAGAGATCAAATTTTTCTGTATTTTTGGTCTTCTTACATGCTTATGTATCTAATTTTAGATAATCTTTTTTTGGGTAGTTATTCGATAATATATAAGTATAATACCAAACAGCATTTCTCGCACACATGGAAGAGCAGTTTTATACATATTGATTATATTTATATACTTAAGTATATAAATAATATAATATAAACGATGGGGTAAATACTTTAAAAATACATCGCAAAAGGCAGAAACAAAATGTTTTGTTTATAAAATACACATTATCCAATAATTGCAATATTTAACATTTTAACATCTCAGCATAAATGGAGATGAATTCTGAAATCTGGGCATTTACTAGGCTCAGGGCCGGTCATAGGCAGGTTATGTGAACTTATATGTACTGTGTTACGAGATTGATCAATATATTTAGGAGCTCCAAAAAATTTGAGTAGTGTGGTTGTCAATAATGAGTAGAATTGGTCAATGTCACGTGTAGTGATCATTTAACCAGCCTATGATTGGTCGTAAGCCCTTTAAATACCCACGTTTCCATATTCTTCTTCATCTATGTTGAGATGTCAAAAATGTGAAAAATAATTCCTATGGTAAGAAAATCCAAATTTGTGAACAAATATTTGGACAGGCGCAAAATGTTGTAAACGTTATAAAGATGGTTTATTCTCAATGATTTTTTTAAATAAATCATTTGAATTAACGTTTTACAGCAGAAATAATTCATTTCTAAGTGTTATAATCCTTTTATTTTTATGTTGAGGTTTACACTGCTCAGATTAACTTAAAGATCCCAACTTTTGTGGAAATAAAGGGCCCTGTATTTTATTGTCTTTAAAGTCAACGTCTTTGGATAAATCTATTAACAAAGCATTATGCAAATTCTTCACAATGGGCAAAAACACTTAACTCACCCCTTATAAATTTTCAATTATCGTTGGTAGCTCGGTTCCTTAACTATGCACAAATGGCTTACAGACAAACAAACGCCATTTTGAGCTTACTAATTACTTTGATACACTTTTCTCCTTGGAGTTTCCCAAGTACGTTTTTTGCTTTTTTTCATGCGTGCAACGTGAAACTTTCTACTAAGTTGAGTTTAAAAAGCCAGCCTGTTGGAAATCATCCACTTTCTTGGCAATTTGGGTATCCAAGCACTCAACGCCTATCCGAGATAAGTGACTTTATGAAGTTTTCGATTCAGGAGGTGCGTTAGTGTTATGAAAACATAAAAAAAGTTATCAGAAAGATTCATATATTCAAATATTAATATAAACGTAATATTTATAATTATTATTTTTTAATTAAACACATGAATATACCACTTTAATGAGTTTTATTTATAAAAACGAGTAGTTTCGAAAACTTACAGATTTTTTCATCTTCTGGTACAAATTAATTAAGTTTTAATTTGTAACAGAAGATAAAACCATCTGTAAGTTGTCGAAACTAGTCGTATTTATAAATAAAACTCATTGAAGTGGTATATTCAAGTGTTTAATTAAAAAAAAATCAACATGTCATTCCACAAAGTTAATGCCGAATCAATAAATAACATAATATTTCTAAAATATGTATGGCAAATTTTTCCACCTTTGTAGTATCTTCCTCAGTTTAGGAACAATTCTGAAGGTCCCATGTTTAATATATAAGGTAAAAATACTAATTATTTCAAATTTTATTTTATTTTTCCAAAATAAATTTTAAACTCAAACGCTGATTTTTTACAGTAAAAAAAATTGTATTTTACTATTAAAACACACAAAAAATTATGACAGTTTTTTCGCTTTGTAAACGTTTTCAAACCACTGTCAAATTACAGTTTTTTTTATTTATTTTTTACCTTTTACAAAATGATGTTATTTTCCAAAGAAAACCTCACTAAGCTAAATCCATGACGAAACATTCATCGTCAACATAACACAGCTTTACTACTATGTAGTGCTTTAAGCGCTATTGGGTTTGAAAAATGGTTAGATTACAAATATTTTTTTTTTACCATTTGAGTGTTATATAGTTGGGACTAGTTTTGGAAGCTACAGCTTCCATCTTCTGGTTTAAATGTAAACTGAAGTAGATGGAAGCATTTGTAACTTCCAAAACTAGTCGTCACAATATGCAGTACTGAAGTGTTTAAAACAAGTGTTTTACTATAAATTTCATCATGCCTCACCACATAGTGAATGCTGAGACAATAAATAACATACAAACTGTTTAAGTAAGAAGAAAAAAAGGAAGTAAAATAAGTTTTGTCAAGTAAATCGAAATTTTTAAATGTAGATTAGGTTCAATATAAATTTAAGTTTTACTTGGTAAATATCAATATGTCTTAAAATCTATTGTGACACGTGTTTCGATGCATTCTGCATCATTTTTAAACCCAATAAATTGATTCCTTTAGTAGGTATGTATATATATTTTACTTATGCCCAAAAGTAGAAAAAAAATTTAACTACGCATAAAAAGCTAAATATGACGTTATATTTCAGTAAAATTTACCATATAAATTATATAAATATAAAAAAATAAAACCCTTATCCGCACCCCAATGGTGCATAGGGCACTGCGTCATATAAACGCAGTGTTATCTTGGTAGTTTACACATGAAGGAAAGGTGATCAGCCCTCCGCTTCAGGTACCAGTCCAGGGTGATATTGAATAAATATGACAGTGAAAAAATCACTTATATTTATTTTACCCCCCTTGGGAATCGAACCCGGGATCTCCAGAACGGTAGCCGAGCGTGCTGACCATTACACTATGGAGGCGGACAAAATATATAAATTATGCAAAGTAAATTATATTTTTCATTTATCAATCTCGTCCCTCTCAGCTTCAGTTCTATTTATAAAATTATCACTTATTTAAGAATCAGGTATACAAAAGCTCTGAATAATTTACAAAGTATGGAGTGAGATAAGGTGGGTACGGTGTTAGGAGTTAATACGTAAACAGAAACTTTAAAGCCAATTATTATTCCTTCCCTTAAGTGTTGCCTAGAATCCCATCTGTGCACCGTCGGGTGATGTGTAGCGCTCACGAGTCTTATGGCTGATCCATTAAAAGAAAATCTTGGAGTACCGTCAGCTGGGGTGAAATGTACCACATTGTTTGATGGAAAATGTTGCCAAATTTTATTTGCCCTGTACTTTGTATGACATGGTAAAAAAATTAAATAAGAACTTGTTTTTTACCACTTATGCTATATTTATGTTATTCTCAATACTATTAATATTTAAATAATTAGCTTTGTGGTTAGTCTTTCTACTGAATGCAGTCGAAATGCGATCTCTCAGAAGAATGTGCGACAAAACGATGTATGATAGATGTACGAATAGTGAAATAAGGAAGGAATGCAAAGCTGAGATAAGCATTATCGGTAAAATTAAGAAAGGTGTGTTGAGATGGTTTGGACATATAGAACGAATTAGTGAGGAAAAAACGGTAAAACAAATTTATGAGGCGAATGTTAGCGGGAAAAGAAGCAGAGGAAGACCGAAAAAAACATGGCACTATCAGGTATGCCAAATATTTGAAAGTGGTCAGGTTAGGAGTCGTAACAATCAGCGAGTATGTATGAGATGATGCATGAACGTGGAAAAGGCGAAGAATGTTTGCAAGGACAGAGTGGTGTGGCGCTCTTTTCTCTCTGCCTACCCCTGCGAGGAAGCGGCGTGATGGTTAGTTAGTTAGTTTGTTAGTGGTTAGTCATGACTTTGTGGTTAGTTTGTGGTAACCACGAGACCACAACCCGACACAACTTTTAATATTGTTTTTCGTTAACGTTTAATATAATTTATAAAATTTAATAGTTTTTTATTAAAAACATTGTTTTTAATTGAAATCTTTGTTTTAAAGGTGTTATGATTAACAAAATATTGAAGATTATAACATTATTCTGATATATTCAATTAACTTATCAATTTAATCTAATAAACATTATTTTGTGATTGGTTCTCGTAAATGTGTTCGATCGATATTGAGCGCACCAGTGAATTGATACGTGGATAATTAAGTTCAAATAATTGTTAATTAAAAATAAATTTTGTATCAAACGCAATGACGATTAATTGTATTGAAAATAATAATCAATTATACTGGTACAATGGTTTTTATTTCTAAAACAAAATTTATATAAAGCTCAAATTTAAAATATAATCGATTTTAAAAAGTTTATATTATGGTTTTCAATTCCTGTTTTTTGTCTTTATAACATTTTGATTTTCAACATGAAACATATGTAAAATAAAACATTAAAAAGAAATACATTAAACAAGCCAATTATAGTTAACCACAGAAACATAGATTAGTACAAAATATTTAGTGTAAATCTAGCAAATGAATACGTATTTATGAGAGAAAATGTGAATGTGTGAAGTGTGTAAGAGTGTGTGTGTGTGTGTGTGTGTGTGTGTGTGTGTGTGTGTGTGTGTGTGTGTGTGTGTGTGTGTGTGTGTGTGTGTGTGTGTGTGTGTGTGTGTGTGTGTGTGTGTGTGTGTGTGTGTGTGTGTGTGTGTGTGTGTGTGTGTGTGTGTTGTGGATTCTAGTAAGGACATACGTACAATGCAGAGAAGCATAGTTTTTAATAATTCTGAGAGGACAATATGCTCACCATTCGACTTTTCAACACAGATTTTCCGCTATTGAAAATGTCAATGTCAATATTTATTTATATTTCGAGATATTTTCTTCGTCAATAAAATCAATCTATATGACGTAATCCTGTTTATAAAATGCTATGCCGCGGTACTCACGTCGCGTCACAGTAATAAAAATCACCCGCTTTATGATCGGCAATCATTTTGGTCCATATCCATTTCGGAAACGGGAATTATTTGGTTAATTGGTTCCATTTTAGTATCGGTAGTGATGGGAGTTGGGAATCGCCAATTGCAGTACCAGAGGTGAGAGTCGGTACAATACACATCACGTCTCTTGTGGCGAGCATGCGTCATCAATTTATAGGGTAGGCCGGGGCAAGTTGTGACAGCGAGGGAGGGCGTAATTTATTGCTTATGCATTTTGCGAAAAAAATGGAAAAATGGAATGGAAATGAAATATCTCGACCGATAAAACGGGATCATCGTACCTATAAATATCTCCCGATGTAATATGTCCTTAAAGGCTTTCATTTTTCGTTTCGACTGTTAAAAATTTAATACTATTTAACTTTTATTTTATAATTAAATTGTAACTTTGTTTTAAAATCACTATAAATATTTTATTTAAACTTCATTATAATGTCTACCGGTTTCGAAGTTAACCGCTTCTTTTACATTATAATTGAGCTTCAATAAAATATTTATATTAATTTAAGACAAAGTTACATTTAAATTATAAAATGGAAAATAACAAAGTTAGTGCCTCAAATATATATTTTTTTTTTATAGATTTGGCGTATAATTTGTAGAACTCCATTTGAATTTATGTGTTCAATGTTAAATCAAACACTGATTTTTGAGTCTATCAAATTGTATTTTATTGTTAAAAACAAATGAAAAATAATTTTGTGACAATTGTTTCGCCTAGTTATGGCATTTTAAAACAAATGTCCAACATAAAAATCAGTGTGTGATTTATTATTTAATACATAATCTATTTAACATGTTTTATTGCAGTTTCAAACGAGAATACGAAATTATTAAAGATTGTATGAAGTTACAAAACATGTTTTACTTGGTAAATACCACTATTTTAAAAAGAAATGTATTATCAATCAATCAATTCATTAAATTATTATTCTAACCTTACTTTAATGAAAAATTGTCCTTAAAAAAACTATTCTGTAAATGATATGTATTTAGTAAGAATGCACACACATACATGTATAAACATATACGAGAAAGTCTCTTTCAAATTAGGGATAAATTTGTTTATTACATTTTTTTTAATAATTTAATAAAAAATACCTCATGTGAAATAAAATACCTCAACTTTGTAATACTTATAAATACAACACGATAAATTTCAAAATTCAATAGTTCCGTAAAACGGAGCTACTTGAACTTATGTGTTACTTGCGCCCAGTACAAAAAAAAATCTGTAATTGGTCTACAATAATGAACGTATCGACATGATTCATTGTTTCCCTGACAGGTGACACTTATTGTCACGATACTTCGATCGATACCACGATCTTTTTTTGTTGTTCTGGGCTTAAGTTACATATCAAAATTCAAGTAGCCCCTTTCTACGGTAAATCTGACTGAGAACTAGTTATTAATAACATAAAAACATACAGCTAAAAATTAAAAACATAAAAGTTCTCATTTGTTTAAAACTCGTTTGCAGTTTTGCTCAATAAATCATTTAAAAATCAAATTATATTCCTAATATCCAAGTACTTGTGATCTTTCAAAAATGTATGTGTAATTGCAATATTTTTGTACTTTTATTTTATTATACTAAAATAGTAATGAAATGATTGAATTCCTACGACAGGATAAAATTACTCGTAGCTTTATATGACAAAGTGCAACACTTTTGATGTATGATAAAATATTCCCCTTTACCTTTTGTGAACACATCCACCCCCATCATCCCCTGTGTCGCAAGCATCCCCTATTGTACCATTAATTCGTCTCTAGAGATCTCCCCATTGTTGCCATATAAATTACACCTTTGTATTGTATGCGTCTGTCTTTGATATAAAAATAAATAAAACCTTCACACCCCTATTGTTAGCTTGTGTGAGAACAGGACCGAATGAAGGAGATTATCTTATAATTTATGTTCTTAAGTCCTGCATTCTCAATGGGGAGTCGTGTTCACTAAACGATCCAATTTTTAAATTTACATACACATCTCTTGTCTCTGACCGATTTCTGAAATTATTTTTGATGAAGAATTTTCTCAATAAATGCATCAATATTTTTAAACACATAGTGAACAAAAATATTTTTAAATAAAAAAGACAGGTTTTTTTTCAATCATTAAAACAAAATAATTATTAAGGTCAAAAATTTTTTTTAAAGTTTTTTTTGTATTTTTATATTATATTTGATTTTTATTCAATGTAAACGCGACTGGATTCGAGAACTACAGATGTTCTGTATTAGATTTTTTTAAATTTTATTTATTTATCTAAAAAGATAAATACTTTTGTTTTCATTATTAACACAAATATTTCAATTTTATACTATTTCTGTGAGCCTCAACGGCTCATTATTAGAAATAGTGATCAAATTGTGGTAGAAAGGGTTCAAACCGAGAAACCCTGACCTCAGAGTGTGCGACACTAACCACGGGACCACAACTCGACAACATTTTAATAATCCTTTTAATTTAAGTGACCAATTCACAAATGCATAAAATAGTTTGGTAGAATATCCACATGACTTTGATTTCTTAAAAGTCTGTATATTTGTTTTTTATACACAAACCTGAACTGGGACTTCATATAAAAGTTCACGGTTTAACTACACAGTAAAGATAAGTTTGTATTTACTTCTATGCGGTAAAAATAAATATTCATATTTTTTCAACTTACTTTTACTTCTGACAATACGAACAGACGGTTCAAAGATCTGAAATTCATAAGAAAAAAACTCCAGAAGTGAAGTAAAAGTTATCTTCACCGTGTAGATAAAACATCAACTTCCCAATACCACCAATATCATAGAGGGTAAAATTCAATATCAATTTTGACATAAAAATGTTTTTATTGCACATCCTTTTTGTGATGAAAGGCTGTATTTTTTAAGCACAAAGGATTTTTTTAATATAAGGAAAAGGTGTAAGTATTTTACTTCGGAAATGACTTCGACAAATGTTACATACAAATTGTCAACTCTTGGTTGCTGAAATTAAATTAAAACTTTGAATTTCATTAATTGATTTGGCAGTCACTTTGTGGTAAAATCTATCCATTTTAGATTTAAGTTTTACCTGTAAAATACCATTTTTTTCCAAAATATATTGCGATACGTGTTTTGATTTATTCCACATTTACGGTTTTAATTTTTATAAGAATAAGATAAAGTACTAACGAAAATAAGTGAAGTGGAATACTATGTATAAGAAGAATAATATATGTATCTCATTTTGAAAGGAAGAAACAATTTCACTGTTAATATCACTGTTCCTTAAAATCCATTGTAATACGTAGATGTATTCCGCATCACTTTTAAACACCGTAAAATGATACGAAATGAATATTTAAAATCTACTGTGACACGATATAATACGTGTCACAGTAGATTTTAAATAATAGTGGTTTTTACCCAATAAAATTTGTATTTAAAATTATTTTAAAAAAGATTTTTAAAAATTATAATCGATATAATTATTTATTTTGGTTGGTGTATTTCGTTTAGGGCATTTTTCAATCGGCGTCCGCCAAATAAATAAATTATATGGGCTGAGAATCTTCCGTCAAAATTCTTTATTAACAAGAGCACTTCTCCTAAATCTGCCTCTGTCGGTATTGTACATTAAAAATAAATGAGATTTTAGTACTCCATATTGCCCCAGCTGTGGGTGTTTTAGATTTTGTCCCGGATTAGTTCTGGAGCTGTCCAATTTAAATGACAATTGTCAGTTTGGAAAGCGTTTGGGAATTTCATAATAATTGTCACAAGTGTATGAAACAGCATTTTGGATGTAATAAATAGCCATTTTGTTATCGCACTGTCATACGAAAAATTAATGAATAAGAGAGAAAAGTTTTGCGAGCCTTCACCCACAAGGGTGACAATTCTTATCCACACATTGGGACTACCTATTTTTAAATGTGTGTTACATCAAAAAATACGATTAACAAAAACAAAAACATTTTTTTGAGATCTCAACAAAGGTGAAGAAGAATATGGAAATGTGGGCATTTACAGGGCTTTTGACCGTCATAGGCTGGTTTAAACGGTCATATGTAAATGCCCAGACTTACCTTCTTCATCAATGTTGAGATTTGACCTGTCGCAGGCTGATTAAGTTATCACTTTACATAGTGCAACATTCACTTATTCTAGTTAAAATATAAAAAAGAGAAATGTTATTGTAAATCATGGGTAGAATTAGTGAATGTTGCACGTGTGTCAAGTGATTACTTTTCCAGCCTATGACAGATCATAAGCCCTTTGATTACCCAAACTTTCATCATTTCGTAATGTTTTATGTTTCATAATCATGACTTCATCTTTGTTGAGATGACAAAATATAATTAATATTTGAATACATATTTTGAAATATATAATCAAGAAAGATTAATCTAGCAAAAACATGTATGTATAATAGTACATATCAGTTTGGAAGAAATTTCAGAAATTCAAAATATTTTTTTTGCTACTTTATTTAATATTTTGAAAAAATCTGTTAAAAAAATGCAAAATTATCAATTATTTCGAAATTATTGAAGTATAAACAAACATTTTAAAAATAAAACCACTTTGTTTTAACCTCTTTTTATTGGTACGCATTATCCAACCGGTTTCGACAAGAACCTTGTAATCATCAGGGTTTATGTACTAAATTCTAAAACATTGAAATACTCATATTTAAGTTAAAGTTAATTACCCTTCCCTTACGATACCAAAAACTTCCAAGCACTTCGTACACAATATGAAAATATGATTTAAAAAAACGGGAAAAATACTCCTAAATGTTGTTGTTTATTGTGCATTGCAAATACGTCAACTCCAAATGACAACTTGTGAGCTACGAATGGAATCACCCAAAAACAGTGTATGGTATATTTTTTTATAAAGTTTACAAAGTGTGCCACAAAGTATCTGCGAAAAACATTCAACAAATTACTTGGATATACTTTCATTGTCTATGTATTTGAATTCTGACGCGCTGAGGTGTTGAAGACCAATCTATAATCTCACGAAAGATCATATTCTAAAAGATCTTAAAGTTCTCCGCCGAACATACATTTAACGCCTCACCCGACTCCTTTTTAATGTAAATTTGATCCCACACCCTAGTTCTCCGAGTATTTTAACAGATGGTATTTTTTATTACACGCATACAAGTGTAAGTAAGGTACTTATCTTCTCGTATATCACGCGGTGTTAAAGTTAATTTCCCACTGAAAGCTCGGGGTTAAGATTCCAAGTCAAGTTTTAACTCGTTTTTAAAGACCCTGAATTCCCACATTTGTTTATTCCCGAATTTAAAACTTTTTATTACGAGTTTCTCAAAAAGAAAAGTTGCTTACGATATTAGTGTGGGTGGGTGAGTAAATGCGATTTTACGAAATTAACCGATTATTTTTTGACGGTTAATTATATTTGGAAGAATTTAAATGTGAAAGTTTAAGAAAATATAACAAAGGTAATCTTTACATTCGTTTAAAAAATGTCATAACTGGGCGAAACAATTGTCACAAAATTTATTTTTATCTGTTTTTTCAACAATTAAATACAACATTGAAGATTCAAAAAATCAGCGTTTGATTTATCATTTAATACGTTAATTAAAATGAAGTTCTACAAATTAAACTCAAATCTATAAATAAATAATATAAGAAAATACACATTAAAAAAAATCAATGATTTTTTTTTTAGATCCAAAGTATATTAACACGGAAACAATGTACTTTATCAGACTGCTTTCAATTTTTGGTTTTATGGCGGATTAAAAGAGCTTTTAAAAATATTTTGGATTGATTGAAAGTATGTTATTTTGAGGGATAAAGTAATTAATATTTTATTCTTAAAATTATACATCTACCTTAGAAAAAATATAAATGTTCGGTTTAAATATAAAATCTCCTTTGTTCATTCACTGATTGCTTAGAAATTTTGACACAACGTTGCATTCGAATACGATCGTGTTTTTATTTATCTTTATCAATAAAATGTAATTGTTCGTCACCTATGAAAGGAGATCACTTTTTTTTTACCGTAATGACAGCTCCATTGAACGTAATTAATACTTAACATGACTCATGGCTGACAGCATGCTTGTTGAAAGCTGATATCACTTGTTTGCATTGATTTTTCATATATTTTTAATATTTTCGTTGGTTTTTGCAAACAATCATTGTGAAATCAGACATCATTAAAATGTGAGCTTTTTATTTCTTTTCGATTCAACCATTCGACTGATATTTAACAAATTCCCATATTCTTCTTCATTTTTGTTTAATCAATGAAATAATGACTAACCGATACATTTATTTATTTATTTTAGGTGTATATCTAGTACAGTTTTTACATTAAAAGAACTGATCGAGCATACTTTTCGTTTTGTGTAGTCTACTGAAAAGTGCAACGTACAATGTATAGACAAATAAAAAGTTTGCAAAAGACAATTGATTATGAAAAAACGAAGATAAAGACACAGACAAAGAAGAGACTTACCATTAGCGCAGTGGACAAAAAGTCCGCCTCTTGCATAGCACAGAAACAGTTCGATAATCCAGATAAATCCCAGCATCCTCTTCAATCTCGGTCTGGCGCAGAACATTTTGCAGTTTTTCGGCCGGGACTTTAGAGCCGAGACACGTGGACTAATGGAACCCTCCCCTATCATGGTGACGTCACAACCTAATGATCCATATCGGGAAGGGTGTTGTCGCCAAGCACGACACGCTAAATGGCAGACCGGTACTTTTAAAATGCCATTAAACCATTATTATTCAAAAAGGAACAAAACGTCAAAGCACTGTTTATGAATTTAAATGTCTCAATTTTTTCGGATCACTGTCCCTATCGATCTTACCTTTCTCGAAAATTTCACTGAATATTTTAAACTTATTTTTTTAACAATGAAATTTCAGGCGATTATTAACACTTCGAAGAAGAAAAAAAACGTTATTTCAGTTTTTTCAACACGGTTGGGTTCACATTGCACAGGTATCTGAAAAGAAAAAAAAAACATGAAATGAATTATAAAATTTATTGGAAAATAAATTTGGTGAACATAAATATTGTCATTTTATCGATTTGTCATCTTTTTTCATACGTTATGTTTATATTTTAAAAATACAATTTTAAGCAATGCATGCTTTCAAAATAATTTTGTTTGCTATATACAAACCTCATGTGAACATTTTTGAGTCGATAATTTGAGTAACACAATAAATCAAATTAAACCTTAAGCATTTTTCAGTAATGTTAAATATGGAATAACAATGCTACATATTTAACGCTTCTTTAATAGGATTTGATAGGATATTTTTTCATACACTTCTACTACTGACCTGGCCCCAATAGTGTATATAATAGTGTGTGTGGTAGTGTCTCAATGCAAAACGCTTCATTTTTAAATATCATAAATTGATGCGGAATGCATCGAAACACGTGTCACAATGGATTTTAAGAAATAGTGGTATGTAATTAGTAAAACTTAACACACGTCTAACATTCACCAATTCTACCTATTATTGACAACCACACTACTCAAATTCTTGGAAATTCTATATATATATATATATATATATATATATATATATATATATATATATATATATATATATATATATATATATATATATATATATATATATATATATATATATTTTTTTTATATATATATATATATATATATATATATATATATAAGTATATACGAACCAATTTTGAAACATTATTCTTGAATCACAAGAACTTCACTAGAGACACCTATTGGTGAGATGAAAGCAAGTATTTTTTATTAAGCAGAAACTCTTAAAGTGATCACTTAAGCCAGCCTACGACGGACGTCAGCCCAGTAAAACTTAAGTTAAAAAAAATGGAATGTTATTTAGATTTTTTTGAAGAAATGAAAGCATGTTGGTCAGTTTTGTGCTTCGGGTGCTTGTCCATGGTAGTATTGAACTAATTTAATAGTGAAAAACACTTATATTTGTAAATATCCCCCATAAAATCTCTGAACCGGGACCCCTAATATGGTACTTAAATGTGCTAACCACTACGGAGGCGAAAAAACTTTAAAGAAGTCAATAATGGTTGCAAATACCTTTCCCAAATAAATACCTTTTACAAATAAAGTTGTTGTCCCGTGGTTAGTGTCGCGGACTCTTAAGTCGGAGTTTCTCGGTTCGAACCCACTCTACCATAATTTGATACCTATTTTCAATAATGAGCCGCTTAGGCTCACAGAAATAGTATGAAATAGAAATATTTGTGTGAATATTAAAAACGCAAATATTTCTCTTTTGAAAAAAAACTTTTTTTATTTCTCTTTGCTCGGATAGATATTCGTAGTATCGGTTCCTTAATATCCCATAAAATCATCGCTGTGTTACCTTTATCCTTAATTATACATAGGCAAGGTGATCAGCCCTGATCTCCGGATTCTTGCATTTAGGAGTGGAATATATTTGAAGGAATACCGATTCAAATGGTCTAAGGGAGAAAGATGAGTGCAATATGTGAAATTATATTGAGGAGAAATAGTCAGTAGGAAAAAGAGAAAAATATACCCGTATTCATGCTAGTTTATGTAGCGTAGAACTAGAAGCTAATGTGTACGAGTCCTTCGAAATTACTTTGGTAAAATATAACGGGATATCACTACGGGACAAACCAATAGAATAACGTGTTTTTGTTAAAATTAACCCTAAAGGAAAGAAAGGCGAAGAACGAAATTAAAAGTTGAAACTTTGGACGTGATTTTGTGAAATTTAAACGAAACTACCTACTAATGTAACGTGGGTATCCTTTCATTCCGAGTTAATACTGACAGGCAGATAATATATTTCCCGAAAGTTTTTATTAAGGAAATGGTCTGCAAAATTAAATAAACCTTTCCGAAAACTTTTTATTGGAAATATAAAAAAAAAAGATTTTTAATTCTGGAAGATGCTTCTACCAATGGAGCAAACTTTTTTCGTGCAAAGAAGAGTGGCAGATGGTTTTGACGCTTGAATTTCAAACTAATTTTGAAATTCCGGCGACACGCGACTGATCGAAAATAGAATAGACAGCCGTACCTTTTTTGAGCGTGGGAGATGTGGCATTTATTATAATAAATTCTCCCTCACTAAGTAATGATTAACTGCGGAGATATAAATTTATAAATCGACGTTGGAAAGGCGCATCCGCCGAGACCAGCACATTGTCGTACTATGATCATTATTATTACAGTTTTGGTGTCGAATATATTCACAAAATTTGGAGTGTGTCCAAGTACTTGTTCACTTGAAATTTGAGTAGTGTGGTTATCAATCATGTGTAGAATGGTGAATGCTATATATGAGTTAAGCGATCATTTAACCAGCCTATGATAGATCGTATGGCCTGTAAATTACCAAATTTCCTAAAAATTTACTGACTGAATATTTTATTTTTTTTTAGTTTTACAAGTCCGTTATTTTACATAGTTCGTTACACATTTCAAAAAACATAAAAATAAGCCTTCGAAATTTAGAAAAGTGTGAAAAAACTCAGTTTCTTCTGTACAACTTAAGGAAAAAATATAAAAACATTCTTAAATAGCAATATTTTTTAGTATATATGCTATATTTAAGTGACTAGATATATATTTAGTTTTTTTTTCAAAAACAAAGTTTTCATCAACGAAACTAGTTCAAGTTATTAAAGAAAACACTTGTTTTTATACCACTTGAGTTTATTTATAACTACTAGTTTTGGAAGCTAAGCTTCCAACCTCAGGTCTAAATGTAAACTAAAACATAATTAATAGTAAACTGTTTTATAAGTAACAAAAGGGGTAAATTTGTTCAAATTTTATTAATTTGTAGATTTTAGTTACTGTAGAGGCTCATATAAATTCCCAGTAGCTTTTATGCTACGCATTTCACGATGCATACAGATTCGTATCAATTACTTAAACTGATGGAGAAAACACAGTTAGTCTTAAACTCGAGTGGCTTATTTTAAAAAAAGAACTTTGAACTTCCTACGATCATTAATAAAAAATATCTCAATCGTGTCACGACTAATGAGAAAAAAAAGAAAATCGCTTCTATGTAAGTTCAAATTAAAAATATTTTACGATTTGTAAACTCTTTCTTTAAAACGTGAATATATTTCATTACTAAGAAATTATACATCGTAACATAAATAAAATTAATTAGAAAATTCCATTTGAAAAGAGTGTTAATGATTATTGTATGTATATTTATAAGAAGAATGATATTACGTTGGTCAAATTTAAATTATTTGATACTGACAGCGTTGCATTCAAACATAAAAAAATACTTGGAGTTTTGTAACAAATATTTGAAAAAAGATAATTAACAATAGTGGGATTGTATTTTTCGTTATTATTTATCATAATTAAAAATAAATAAATACAAAAATAAACTACAAAAGAACGTGTTTATGTTTTCAAGAAAGAAAAAAAGGAAATTTCGGAATTGATTTACAAACAGAGCAAGAAATAAAATACTTTGAGGATATTATTCAATAACAAGAACGAGTCGGTAGGATAATACATTTATATGTGGGTCAATGATCAAATTATTTCGAGGACGCGACAGTACAGTTATATGAAAGAAAGATTAGAAATCGTTCGCTGAAAGAAGAATTGGGTTGTTTTTTTTATAGCACTAATGGAATACCAAGCAAAGCAAAAATTTTAAGTAGAAACATTTCAAAGAGTCGAAACTTTTGCTAGAGTTCTGCGAAAATTGCGATTTATCTGCACTGTACGACAATTTAGCCATCACTTTGTGTCGGGCTTTACGCGTTTAGAATGTTCGAGAATGTTGGATGAAGTAATTTCCTTTCGTCTGCACATACGTTACAACTTATTTGAACTTATAAAAAATAATAATTTAAGCAGTTGAAGAAATAATTTCATCGAATTATCATAAAGATGCATTTTTTTTAGATTTAACTAAAAATTTAAACGATACTGACTTCCATAAATAACGATATAAAAAAAAATATGCAGTAAAAATATGAATTTGTTTTATGCATAGCATTATACAGAAAACATAAAAGCGTTCAATTTATGTCGATTGAGTATTCTAAAAATTAGTATTCCACCTCTCTATGAAGACTCCATGGAATTTATTTCTAAAATAAGAAAAAAAATATATATTTCTGAAAAAAAAACAAAGATTGTGCAACTGTTTTGTTCATGAGAAGTTTTTTCGTCCCATAAAAAAATCAGCATTTGGATATAGTTTATTATTTTATTAATACGGATTATTTTTTTATGACTGAGCGTTATAAAATTATAATTAAATAGAAAAATTCAATTAATTTAATTAGATTTACAAGCCCGTTATTTAAAAATATTTTTTTACAAAATTGAGCCATTGCAAAACATTGGTTATCGGTATCGACACACAACAGCTTTAAAAAAAGTTATTTGTTACGCTAAAAAAATCGGCACTGTGATATTGTATATCAAAAACCACAAGAGTCGTTCAGAAAACACAATGGTTACCGTAACTACGTTCGGCAACCGTTATAATTGAACATGAATTCAGACGGGTAAGTTATTTATCGGTACACCAAGTACTGTGCACTGTAGGCCATTGTTGCAAGCTTTATTGTATTTTGAGTAAAAAATAAAATGAAGCCTGAAAAATAACTTGACAATTTTGATATTAATTCGTCGCAACTGACTAATGAATGTCTTATGTATAGTTTTTGTATTACATATTTGTACAGGAAGGTGAAGGTATACTCAACTCATCATTAATACGGTTCACATGTCGCTCACTGCTTTCAACAACGTCATATATATCAAAAAACTTGATTTTTCAGGAGATCGTTTTTAAATATCAAGCCACTTATTGAACTTTTTACAGTGCAACAGATCTTGACGTTGTTGAAAGGAGTGAGCGATGTTTCACGTAATATCATATAAAACATGTGTAAAAATATATACTAAAATAATTATTCAAAATAAAGATGGATAGCTTCAGTTGAATAAAAATCAATTCGGAATCTCAAAAAATCATTATTGCTTACTGTATCATAATACTTGCATACGAAGCCACAGTAAAGCGAGGCTGGGTACAGCGAGTAAAAAATAAGTAGACTAACTTACTAACTACCATCACACCGCTTATCCGCAGGGGTAGGCAGAGAGAATAGAACGCCACGACACTCAGTCCTTGCAAACTCTTCCACGCTCCAGCATCTCCTTATACTTGCCCGCCGATTATTTTGTGTCCTAACCTGACCGCTTTCATGTATTGTCAGAAGTAAAACACATCTGATCGTGCCAAGTTTCTCTCGGTCTTTCTCTGCTCTTTTTTCCAACTACATTCGCCTCATAATTTGTTTTAACGTCCTTTTCGCATGTCCAAACCATCTCAACACACCTTTCTGAATTTTATCGATAATACTAAGATATAAATAAGTATGATTTTAAAATATGTAAAAAATATGAATATTCTTGACTTCTATTGGAAAATTATCTCCAATATAGTACTGTCCGTAAAATATATTTCTTGTATTTTCATTTTCAATCTCTCGTTAAGGCAAGATTTATTCCAAAACCGGCCCCTAAATTGAAATTGATTCTCTATCCATACTCATTTTCCTCAGTTTTCTACTCGAGGAAGATTCAATGAAGCCTCTTGATAAATGAAAGCTATAAAGCTAAGGCCACTAATTCGGAAAGCATATTTTTGTGGGAACCTGAGAAATCGTCTGTGGTCCTTCTAAATTAATACGGGTCGGTTCAGTGGAAAGCGGGTCTTGCTTTCGGGGTTAAATATACAAGCTTTTCAACTCAAAGGTGTACAAAACACATTTAAAAATCAAATGAGGAGGTCGTAAGGTAAAAACATTTATTTTTAAAGCTGCGTTAATAATTTTGCACGAAATAATTTCTTTGAATAGAATAAAGTAACCAAATAGGAAAAATACATATTTCCATGTACATACGTATTTCTTTCATTTGAAAAAAAAATTATCTTCATAAAATAAATAAGATGTTTTATATAAAAAAAAAAACTGCAATTTTACCCTTTAAGAAAAACGTTAAACAAAATATGAAAAATGCAAAGGAACAAAAATAACCGATTAAAAATTTAAGTTTTACTTGGTAAATACCACTATTTCCGATACTGTGCATCGAAACACGTATCACAATAGATTTTAATAAATACTGGTATTTATCAAGAAAAACTAAAATTAAAATGAATCCATATTTCCGCAATGTGATTGCCGAATCAATTATTGATTAAAAATATGAAAAATTATAACTTTTGAATTATTATTTCAATATATTTCCCCAGGACGTCTTTAGGTTTGTAACACAGCTTTTTGAACATTCATATAAAGCTGGTTGAACTTCGATCATGTGGTCAATTTTTACTTTTATTTAAACACGTCATTTCCTTGCTGTTATGGCATTCTAAACTCCAAAAAACTCCAAAAGTGTCGGGTTGTGGTCCCGTAGTTAGTTTTGGGGACTCTTGAGTCAGAGAGTCTGGGTTTAATTTATGTATTAAATGTTTAAATTAAACTTTTTTTTTAATTCTAATAAATTGTATTTTATTATTAAGAAACACAAACGAAAAAAAATATTACAATTGGATCGCCTTGTTATGGTATTTTCAAACGAATGTCCCAAACCCTTTCCACCACAATTTAATACCTATCGTATATTTAATAATGAGCCACTCAGGCTCACAGAAATAGTAAGAAATTGAAGCCTTTTTGTAAATAATGTTAAAACAAAAATGTTACTTTTGAAAAAAAAAATGATTTGTAAAAAAATGAGCACAATTATGCGTAATTACCTTTAATTAACTTTTTGTAGCAGGAATTATCGTGCATTTAATAATTGTATATTTAAGCGCTTAAATTTAGTAAAAAATAATTTTCAAGCAATGATTTTTTCTGTTGTTGGAATTCACTGCATGGAAGTGCCAATTAGATAGAATAATGGTTAAATCAGCCCTGAAATCATAGTCTTTGTAAAATGTTCGTACAATTATGCGTAATTACCGAGCAACGTTAATATACAAACCGAATAACGAGTCTATCACATAATCCGGTTTGTTAACGTACATTACCATTAATACCAGCATAATTACTTGTAATGTATGTACGCCATTGTTAGAATATGTTTGCAAGTTTATGAAACACAATATGATATTTTACGGAAATAACTTGGTTGATAGCTGGACTGTGAAATTTAAAATTAATTATTTATTTGAAAAATGTTTTTGTTGCTGTTAATAGTTTCAACTGAGGTAAAAATGATACGAGATACTCACGATATATACGTATTTATTACAAGGATCTAGAAAAAGTATTTGCTTTCTTTTTTCTTTATTTTCTATTTAACCAGACTGAGCCATAGCAATGCATAGGTAGAGAAGAGGTACGTTGTATTAAATAAATGTTGGTTCAAATGAGTTTTGAACTGATTGAATTCCTCATTTTTTCGAAAGCATTATTTTTAATTAACCATATTTGTTCTCTACGTGGAGCATATAGAGTCCACAAACTGTCTCCAGGCTTTTTTGTCAGCTGCCAGCACCTTTGCATCATCCCAAGTCAGATCCGCATCCTGAAGTTTTGATGAGAACTGCCGACGAATTGTCAGCAGTGGTCGTCCTGGATGGCGCAAACCGGATGCCTTGTAAAAGAGGCAAGCTTGATTAAGGCTCTATTATGTCCTACTTATTATCTCTTAATTTCTCAGAAATTCTATTATTACACCATTTTTTAATTGTATTATTGTACCTTTTTTGAAGTCCTCAGTTGAAAAGAGTTTAAAAAAACTGTCGAAGGATGTGTCTTTAATTTTAATTCAGTCGATATGGATTTCATAAAAGAGTATTCACATTTTGTTCCATCCACATGCGAACATTGGAAATATTAATCCCATGCTGAAATCGAATTCAGCAAATGTGACATGATACATTTTATTTTTGGTTTTGTAAAATTTCAGGGATACTGATTGGAATCCAGCATTGAAACAAATCACGCTTCACAGCTACAAAAGAGTAAAATGTATTTTTTCTGTAGTCAAGTTATCTTTCATTTCATTTCATATTATAAAAAAAACTGTAAAGTCTTTTAAACAGTTTAATATTTAATAGTCGTCTGCAACTTACGGTTGGTATCATTTTAACCGTTATTTGGTGAATCATTCGATATTAACGTTAAATGTACAATTCAGTTATTCGTTTACCAACCTATTTCGTGCGGTTAAATAAATGATTAAAATTGTGACAATATTTGTCAAACTGTTAATTTCATTTGAATATTTTATTAAATTAATTTAAATATGAATATTATCGACAAAACGATATAAATTCCATAGTAGATTTGGTGACATGGCATAGTTGTGCAGACACTTGACTGCGAAACTGAAGTCGTGAGTTCAATTCCTGCACGTCAAAAATAAATTCAAAGATTGGTCTAGTGATTTTAGTTGAATTGCGGCGTACGCACTTAGTGCGTATACCACAACTAACTTTTTGAAGCAGTGATAATAAAAAAATAAAAACTTTCATTAGGTATATTTGAATACCTTATGCATGTATTTTTGTATGATAAAACACAAATTATTCCAGTTGTATCTTAAGATTTTGGTATGCATGTAGTACAATTCTAAAAATATTCCGTACCATTAAGCGAAGTATTCCCTGCACCAATTAGCGTCCAACTTCCAGAATATAACTCAGGGCGATAAAATGCTGGTTATCTCAGCAATGGTGGATGCATTTGTTTTAAGTAAATGTACCACCCTCGTAATGAAAATGCCACAAATTCCTCCCCGTTGTATTTTCATTATGATCATGAATAAATCACGCTGTATTTTTTGCGTTCTTAAAGTCTATTCTAAATATATTACTTTTAGCTTGAACGCTTTCTACCGTAATTACAATAATTAAGAACAGTACTTTAAAAAAATATTTATAAGTTGATTTTAAGCAAAATTTATATTTTAGCTGTAAACGAAAAAATATATTTCAAAAAGAGAAAAAAGAGAATGACATTAGTTGTAGAGAATAAATTATCCTAAAGTTTGGTAAGTACTATTTTCATATTATTTATTGATTCGGCATTAACTTTGTAGAATAACATGACTATTTTATTAAAATTACACACTTGAATAATCCACTTTATCGAGTTTTATTTTTATTTATGACTAGTTTCGAAAACGACAATTGTTTTCATCTTCTGGTACAAATTAAAACTCAACTTAATTAGTGGTTTTAATTTGTACCAGAAGATGAAAACAATTGTCGTTTTTGAAACTAGTCGTAAATAAAAATAAAACTCGATAAAGTGGATTATTCAAGTGTTTAATTTTAATAAAATAGTACTTTTTTCAGTATAAAGTTGAAAATGTACAAAACTTATATGGCGGCTAACGCAACAGGCTTAGAGCTCCAAAACTCTACCCTAACGATTCTAAGGAATAGTTGATAATGCTTATTAATGCAATTCCAAATGAACAAACAAAGCGACTGGCCTATTTAAATGAAACTCAACTCAAAAATATTAATTTGTATATACGATAATTATATAGTTATTTATATTAGTTTTATATATTATTTTTTAAAACGTTTGTGCATAATTATACTTTTTATTTTTTACGACAAGACACACAAGATGGCGGGGCGGCTTGGCAGGTTTCATCAAAAAAATATTTGAAATATGTTAACAATTTTTTTTAAACGTATTTTTTTCAAATTGTATTAAAGCACTGCATTTGACGATCGATGGTGATATATCAATATATAATCCTCTCAAAAGAAAGGAAGATTCCTTTATTGAAGATATTGAACATTATACAGTTTATAAAGTGTTCACTTAAGTCAGTCAATGCCAAGTCGCAAGCTATTATAAGTGCCTAGACTTCCAGAAATGATTAATAGCTTAATATATATAAAAGTGTTATTTACACATTACTAGCTATATGGAAGACCTTACTTGTATGAACCGTGTTTAAAAAAATCAGTTGGTTTAAATTTAGATTTTTACTTGTTAAATACCACTATTCTGTCCGCCTCCGTAGTGTAATGGTCAGCACGCTAGGCTACCGTTCTGGAGGTCCCTATTCCACTATTTATTAAAATCTATTGTGACATGTATTTTTATGCGTTATCATAAGTGTGTCGAAATACGTCTCACGTTATATAATTTCAAGTAAAAATTAAGTATAAAATGTACAAATACCACTAAGTGACTTTGACTTATTATTAAATTAATTAAATACGATAAGATTAAATTTCTGTCAGGCGATTGAAATAAAATAGTTTGACAGAGTTAATTTACAATACGGGTTGTGGTTCTGTTAAAATATTATGAAAGGAGAAACTTAGGTTTATATTTGTTTTCTGCGTTCTCTTAAATCTCGCTTCTTATTATTACCATCATACAGTTTATATTTGTGTTAATGTTAGTAAATAGCGAATGCAAATATTTTACTTTCAACAACCATTCTACTGCGATACATTTTGCTAATTTAATTTAAATTTCAATAAATTACTTATCTTCGTAATTTAAATCAATTATGCCATTTGTGCCACGTGTAACAGATTTAATTTATTTTTGTAGTAAATGAATGAAGAAGATAAATATTGTTTCAATTGTTTTTTCCGGGATTATTTCGGGATCTTTTGTAACTAATCCATCTCCCTGAGCTACTCGTTAAAAAGTAATCAGGAAATAACATGAATAACAATTTATTTTTAATTGCCTTTACAATTTATGAGTTGTAAATTTTCTGTAACGAAGATGCTTCGAATAATCTTTGATAGGCATTCTAGTCATATATTTTCTAATTAAAAGAAGGAAAACACTGCATTTCAAAGTTATTTTAAAATCCAGCTGTTGTATGATATAATGACAAATATGTTTTAATAATTCGAGCTTCATTTCGAACTAAAAAGACTTCGTCTCTATTAGAGATTGAACAAAATATTTTTATATTTAGTCTCCGGGGCCAATCTAGTGCTTCAAGACAATAAAATTAAAACATTATGATGAAATATTTCATATTATTTTTTGACATCTCATCAAAGATGAAGAAGAATATGGAAGTCTGGGCATTTACGGGGCTGACGACCGTCATCGGCTGGTTTAAGTGATCACTTTACACACGTGTAACATTCACCAAATGAATGAATTTTGGTGAATGTTACACGTGTGTAAAGTGATCACTTAAACCAGCCGATGACGGTCGTCAGCCCCGTAAATGCCCAGACTTCCATATTCTTCTTCATCTTTGATGAGATGTCAAAACATAATATGAAAATAACTCCTGTAATTGGAGATAATCCAGAAATGTGAACAAGTATTTGGACACACTTAAAATGTTGTAAATGAAATATTTCTATATAAAAACAAATGCACGAAACTAAATTTAAAAGACATATACCTTAAAATCTATCCTTTTACTAAACCAAAATATCTAGTATGTAGTATTTTCATCACATACTATACTCCTAAATTACAACTTCAATCGTCCACGTTATATTATATTCATCACATGGTAATCTTAAGCTAAGTTTTAATAAAGCTTAGCAAAAGCATAATACAAGTTCTCGTAAGATATCGCATGTTTTCTTAATTTTTTTTTATCACTTATACCAGCCTATGACGGTTGTAAGCCCAGACTTCTATATTCTTCTTTATCTATGTTGTGATGACAAAAAATATAAACATAAAAAATAACTGGAGATAATCCAGATTTGGAAACCAGCATTTGGACACACTAAAAATGTTGTTAATATTATATCTTTTAAGTCAAATCAACTGAATTCGGAAAAAAATTATCTTAAGTGTATTGCACAGTTCAGCGTTTTGCCTCAAATCCCTGATAAATATCGGTCATCTGAATAAATGCAATATTTGTTCATAAGAAATTTTGCAAGTAGGGATTATACGTAAAATAATTTTTTAATTTATTTCATTTTCTCTTATTATCATGCTTTTACCTTTAATATGATGCAGTTATATCAAGGGTAAACGTTTAAAATGTAATTTATTTTTTAAAAAAAAAGCACCCATCAAGTTGATATTCTAAATAAGGTGCACCAGAGCTTTACTTGATAAGATGACTTGTTTGAATGTTTAAAAACGATTTAAGGCGCTTTGTTTATTGAATTTTGTTCAAATTGTTACGAGGTACCCCAAATCTGGTTATGCGAATTGTATGTAAATTTTCCAACAGCGCTAACTAAGCCAAGTGTCTCTCACACAAACGATTACCAGATTACTCGAATAACACAACATATTTTTAATGAATTCAAAGTGAACAATGATAAACGTGTTATCTTTATACGGGAATTAGGGTTAATCTGTGTTGAATTACCATTTTACAAAGAGAAGCCCAAGGGCTATCCGCGTCGTTTCATAAATATTTCAATTAAAAATGGATATTTGATTAAAGCTAAGGGTATAATATATTTTTATATTTTTTTAATGTAAATTTTTCATAAGCTACATATAATATGTATTCAAAAATATTGTAAGTATTTTTTAAATATACACAATAGGGGTCGCTACCGGATTTTTAACAGTTATTTTTAATGCAATTATTTATGAATTCATGTTGATTATCTAACATATCTTATTTGTAAAAAAACTGGGAAAATCTTTACTCTATTTGATAGCTTTTTACTCCTCATAATGATTTAAATACAATATTACATAGTAAAAAGTTCACAAATATGTACGTGTCAAAATAGATTTTAAGAAAAAGTGGTATTTACTAAGTAAAACTTGAATTAAAAATTAATATATTTTACTACAAAGTGAGTGCCAAATCAACTTATGAAATTATGCAATAAAATTATCTATTTTTGCATAATTGTGTATAAAATAATTTAAACAGTGACTTTGAAAAAATATATATTAACTATGAAGACCACAGGTTCCAAAAGTCTTCTTGCCCCTCAGGGAGCCCTAGAGAGCTGAGGGAGTAATTCTAGCACAGAGAGTTATATTTTAAAAATCAAATTTAAAATAAATATCATTTATGATTTTGTGACATTTCAAATAATGCGTACATATGTAGCTCATGAAACGATCCACGTTTCTTATTAATGACACTTTAAGTAAATAAGTATGTAAAAAATCACATTGTTTTTCTGTTGCATGTGATTTAAAGAAAGTAAATTTCCAGGGGGGCCTTGTGACATTTTGTATCTAAAAAGTGGAGCCATAAGTCATATAAATTTAAGAACCTATGATCTAGATACACCTTAATTATAAAACTCCTCATCTCTCCTGTTTGTATTACCCCCTAGCGATGTGCGGACGATTTATATGATTCCGGGTAATTTTAAATAATTTGATATATCTGCCAAAACTTTAACACTTTTTCATGATAAAAGGTTTGAGTAATCCATTCAATATGGATGGGCAGTCATTTATTAAGCACAGCTTTACGTTTATTTGCCAACGAGAAAATGGTGGTATCTGAAAACTTTCAGGTCCCAGTTAATCCATTTCAGCTCCGAAAATATGACTTATGTAAAAGCACGTTCAATTTTACAACCGAACTTCATTATTCTTATATAATTACTCTTGTAATGGTTTTTTCTTCATCATAACTCAGTTACTATTATACTTTAATATCAAAACGTAACTTAATCTAGTTTCAACTTTTTCACATAAATAAAAAATAATTTAACTTTTCTTGTACTAATCCCATTAAGTATGTTTTACTTTGAAACGTGAAAAGATCATATTTTTAAATAAATAAATGATTATTTACTATAATATATACAACACTCTGGATTGGTATCGAAAATGAAGGACTGATCACCGTACTTTCATGAAATGTACGATTTAAATGTTACTGCGTCGATTCGATGAAGTAACTTTTACACCACTTAGTACGTATAAGGGTGAAAAGGAAATTTTTTGTTTTAAATTTATAAATTCTTAGTATATAAAAATTAATGTCCTTTGTTTACTCTTAGTTTCGAAATTTCAAAATGCCACTTATGGTATTTTTGTAAGTTATTCAAATTCAGAAATACATATAAAATAAATACTGATATAAAACATTAATTAAAAATATGATTTTCCCAAATTCCTCACCATTATTTTGTTTGTTCCCTAAACCAAGTTCCAACCCTAAACTTCCCTCCCTCAAGTTATACTCCCACCCGCCTCTACGAATAACAGTAATAATAATGTTAGTTTTTGTGATCACCTGTCGATGAAAATATCTGTAGTTTTCAAATCGTGTGAAAAAAAAACTCAATCAGTAAATTAATTAATCAAGTGTTTAATTAGTAGTATTTGAATGAAAATATACAATAAAAATATGTATTGAAATTCTTTATAATTTTTAAATTAAGTTTGTATTAAAATCATGATATATTTTATTATAATATTTTTAAGTTCACTGGTTTCACATGTATTTAAACCATATTTGCAAAAGTAAAAAAATCAAAAACAAACGTCTTTTTGAGAAATATTTTTACATCGAATCAACAAACTGTAAGCCACACGAAGGTAATATCGGCTTACCAACAAAATATATTATTTTTATCGGCCAACAAACCCGGTTTTCCTCATTCCGAGAAAACAAAGAAAGATGTTTTATAATAAAATAAACTCCTCTCTATTTACCCGTGACGATCCCCAGAATTCATCAGATCTTCTGTCAAACATAGTAGACAACACCACAAATAAAGTGTTCGCGATACTATTACATTTCTTTTCCCCCAATGAAGTTTTAGACCATTTTTGTTGGAGGCGTTCGCCAAAGATTGTGATTGTTTATCACAATGTTAGGAAAATAAATAAGACCAAATAAAAAATGCTATTTTCCCTTTTTGAATTTTCTATATCATATTCGTTTATCGTAATTGTAAAAAAACACTTGTTATTTACAGCTTGAGTTATATTTATTTTATTATATTTTATATTTTTATTAATGTTATTTTATTATAAAATAAAATAAGTTTAACTCATGTGGTAAAAAATAGGTTTTTTTTCAATACAATTTCATTATGTCTTATCACAAATTGGATTCTGAAACAATAAATAAAATATTCGTATATCGTTTCAAATATTGTATTTTTTATCGTCTGCCTCCGTAGTGTAATAGTCAGTTCGTTCGGCTTCCATACTGGAGGTCCCGGGTTTGATTCCTAGGGGAGGAGTTCAAATAAATAAAAGTGATTATTTCACTCTAACATTTATTCAATATTGACCTGGACTGGTACCTGAAGCGGAGGGCTGATTTCCCTTATGAGTTAACACTCAAGATAACACTGCTTTTATATGATGCAGTGCCATATGCACCATTGGATGGAGATGAAGATTTGTGAGAAAGAACGAAAATATTATATTTGTTAAGTAATATTAGCGTTAGATGTAAATAAAAGAATTAAATTTCGTTAATTGATTCGGCAGTCACTTTGTCGTTATATCTATCCAATTTTCAATTTAAATTTTACTTGAAAAATACCACTATTTCTTGAAATCTATCATAACTAACGTGACCATTTATTTTTGTCCTCAAAACGGGACATCTACCAATGTTTACATAATAGTATGTATATTCAAGAAAACACACATTTTTTCATAGTTTTATGTATTAATAAAAAAAATGAATGTTGATAAAGAAAATAAAAGGAATAAATAATAAAAATATGAAAAAAATATTTTGTTTTATACGGGACAGGCTGTCTAAAAACGGGACGGTCCCGTTCAAAACGGGACGTATGGTCACATAAATCATAACGCGTGTTTCGATGCATACTGCGTCATTTTTTTAACTCAGTACGGTTTTTGAAACATCGGTGAAACTCTTTTTTTTGTCTTAAGGTTAGAATCCTTTTAGTTTTTCGATATATTTTTTTCCAATATAGGGAATAAATTGTGTTATGTAATTTAACTTCAATAAATGAATATAACACTTTAGTGACAGCATTTATTCAAGTATATCTAGAAAACGATATATTGTTTTAGCAGGAAGTATAGAAAAATGGTGAATTCTTCGCTTTTCCCCTACAAGATATCGGAGGAGCCAATCAGAGAATGAAGGGGTGGGATGTGGAAGGGATGAAGGCTAAAGAGAAGGGGAAAGATGGATAGGACCGTGTAAATTGTCATAATAATCGAATATGACAAGACTTTTTTATGTTTCACACTAATGTATAACTACAAGTCCATTTAGTATTGAATTCATGTTTCAGGTTATTGGCAAAAAAGGTGATAAAATATTGTCAGAAATATAAGGAAACTTGGGTTCATTTCACATGTATTTCATTTCACATTTCACATATATTTTCGGCCAACGTCGGGTCGGGATTGGATCTAGCTGACTAACAAAACTAACTAAATACTCATCCCTTTCACTGCCTACACCGGAGTCGTTCTACAAAAATTGTTGGTAAATTTACAAACTTGTTTTAATTTTGATTGGCAGTGAAAGTGATATCAAAAGATTTTAAATGTAAATTCATAGTAAAATCATGATACAATTTTATTTCATATTTTCAATAAATTTTACGACTTAGTTAAAAAAATTGCTTTGCAAGAGAAGGTCTGTCAGAAAGCCAAGATGCTGTATCAAATCGGGGAATACGGAGGGACAGCGTTCAATAAAAGTTCATTTCACAGATTATCTATATGTAGTGTTTTTAAACGAATAAACCATTACGATGCTCCCCGCAGAGAGAGGCAGATGAATAGAACGCCTTACCAATCTGTTTTTGAAAACAATCTTCGCCACTTCTACATTCAAACATCCTTTGAACGATAGTGCTTATCTCTCAGTCTTGCATTTTTCTCATATATCACCATTTGAACATCATAAAACGTCTTCCAATGACAAGTTATTTACCAAAAACATATATGTATTACAATTTGAAAGAAATAACTAAACAATATGTTAAATTTACAAACGATCTCATTGAAAGTAAAGTATTTTTAACATGCGGTGTTTTCTACGTTTGTAAACATGAACAATGAAAATTAAAAAAAAAAAAAAGTTTTACAATTTTAAGGAATAACTGGACGATACATTTACCATATATAAAAAAAATATTATAAAAAACGTAAATTATATTTTTTTAAAGGAAAAACTGCAAAAACTGTAAATTTACAAATGATCTAATAGAATGTAAATTATTTTTAGCATGTAATGTAATCTACGTTTATAAACATATACAATGACAAAGTGTTTACAAAACATTAGACGGTAAACGAGTTTTTATATTGCCTGACTGTATACTTGCTAGATTAAAGCAGCTGGATTTATAACACATAATGATTTTATTATGCCGTTATGCTGCAACTTAGCCATACTGTAGTAGGAGAGACTGTATTGCCGCATCATGCAGAGTAGCTATTTTAAAGTTAAAAGATATATCGGCACAAAGGGCTGACTACGGCCATTCGAGGAACTACATTTTTATAGTCTGGGAATTTCTTTGAAGACATTTCACAGCGGATACGAATTGTTCGGGAACGCGTGAAAATATCGCATACAAGGTGAAATACATGTGGAAAATAAAGCATTCCGACTGATTATATCTGTTGCTAAAAATGCACCACATCTAAGCTCGTTATATGTTATGTACAAGTATTAACTTCACAGAAATATCACTTTTTGAAGCGTTAAACTTTTTAACCTCTAAAATTGAGGCATCTAAGAAATTTAGTACCTAGATTTAGTATGCGTATTTATTACTGATATCTCTATCGAGAGAATAATCAGTGTTTTGGGAGATGTATAAATCTAGAATAAGCGAAGAATGTTTGCAAGCACGGAGTGATGTGTCGTTCAATTATCTTTGCCTACCTTTACGGGGAAGCGGCATGATGGTAGGTTTTTAGTTCGTTATCTTTAACGAAATAAAACAACTAAAAATTTGCAACAAATACGAAATCTTTTTCAAGTTTGAATTTTTATTTTATAATAGTATTACGAGTAGCTCTTAGCTTAAAAGTATCCACCAATATCGGTAAATAAGCTATCGATGGTTAAATAAAGTTTACTTGAGAAATGTTATTGTTTTTTTAAGATGAGCCATATGTTCGTTTTGCCTTATGACTTTGAGTCTATGTATATATAATACAAGTAAACATTTTAAGATTAATATTATATTATCTATAAATACATTCTGCGGATTGTCGCTTCTATTGTGTATTGGTACAGTGTACAATTGGGTACGGATGAAAGCTCCCAACCGCATTCCCGGATCTGATAAAAATACTCTCTGCATCCTGAAAAACCACTATTGCATAGCCATTTTTGTATGAAGTAATTATCGAAAGTTATATGAAAATGTCGAATAAAATTGTCTCATGATTTTACTTTATATTTACGTTTAGAAACTTTCCATATCCTTGTCACTTCTAATCTAAATAAATTGTACTTCGGAAAATCACAGCTGAGCTTTTAGAAGTGCCTTTATATAGACAGTGAAAAGGATTAGTAGTTAGTTACTTCAACTAGTCAACTAGATCCGATTTCCACCCGGCGGTGGTTGGTACATGGCCGCCTCTACAACCCCAATCAGTACAGTCGGCAGACACGGAGCAATGTCAAGTCATTTTCAGAAAACGTTCAGGCATTGTATTTCCCACTCAACCATTATTCACCGACATTCTTCGGGTTCGGTTGATAGTTAAAAGAAGAAGAAGATAAAAGCGTAAAAGCGTCAAACTCAACTAATATGCAGCCATTAATAGAGATTTACCCATAGTAAGCCGATGATTCAGGGAGTTAATAGAGATACCATCGATAATTTAGACCATTTTTGATAAATTACGGTTGACTTAGCTGGCTGTTAAGCCTATAAAATAGGGTCAACTAAAATTTATTGAATACGCAATTAATTTCGTGAAAAAAATACTTCAACAAAGTAAAGTGTACCAAAATATCGGTTATATTTCTGTATAAATATAAAAATCATCACTTTTTTGCATACATAATTGCAAGAAGGATATTTCTTAAGAGGTTAAATAAATAATTTGATTGATATTTTTCCTACATAATAATTAAGTTCATTTTATTATATAAGCATATGGTAACACTTATTAAAAATAGTTGAAATATATTTCAATAAAAACACGTTAATATTGTAAAAATGGCGATAAAAAGTTTACAATACTGAGTCATGAAAGAGATTAGTAGCGCATCATTCTTTAGTAATTATTTTTCTGTACAAGCGGCCAGACTAAAGAATGAATCATTTTTCATGTGAAAAATGCACAATCTCTGATGACTTTTAGGAAACGCTTGAAATATTTCAAGGAAGGTAAGAAATATCTATCCTTGAAATGTCATATCGTTCATCCTTAGTTTACTCTACCTCTTCTCCCTCAACTCTTTACCTGATTCACCTTCCTTTTCTTTCTTTATTTGCATCAATTACATGTTTCATTCTCATATGTACTGTGGAAATAATTTTTTTAACATTCATACTCCAAAATTTTTATATGTATTTTTAAAACAATACTATTGAACAAGCACTTTCTGTCTTATTTTAAACAGCTCTATGAAGTCTAAATTTTGACCAATATTACATACTTGTTTATTTTGGTCGATTTGTATATTGATATTGATTCTAAGATGTAAAATAGTACATTTCTCTCTTTATAAAAGCTTCATATTAAGTTTAAATTAACTTTTATAAAAAAGTTAATAAAAGATGTTGAGTGTATTTCAACATATAAGTATGTTAAAAATTCTGTAAAAAGTAGTAATATATGCACGATTTAAAAAATAATACTTAAAGAAGGTGCAATATTAAACAGCATATATTTATCAAGATCAATCTTGAAAAGAGATTTTAATGATGTAGCAGCTTCAGTGGCGCATCTCATATTTTTACCAGATTGTTTAAATGATCCCAGCATATGATACATACATTTTCAAATAAAACACACGATGACTTTACTTTCATGTATTTTTATGTATATTTTTCGAAACGTCTATAAAAAAATCAATGTGAACCGTTCCCAGCATGGGCTACTGATATTCGCATAATATTGTACTGTGTGAATGATTTATAGTTTCCATTTTCATTTTCAGACCATGAAATATACGACAAAATTGTTTTGTATTAATCAAAATTTCAGCGTACAAATATTGATAAAATATGAAAGTGTATTTTAAAATCACTAAAAAAAGCTAATTTTAAAATACACACACACACACACACTCGTATTTTAATTAAAGTTTTAAAGTTGACATTGGTGAAATAATTATTTTTATGCAAAAATTATTTAATTTAATTTATTAAATCGAAATATCATTATTATTTTTTGACATCTCATCAAAGATGAAGAAGAATATGGAAGTTTGGGCATTTACGGGGCTGACGACCGTCATAGGCTGGTTTAAGTGATCACTTTACACACGTGTAACATTCACCGATTCTACCCATTATTGACAACCACACTACTCAAATTCTTAGAAGTTCTGTATATATGAACTAATTTAGAAACCTTGTTCTTGAATCACTAGAACTTCGCTAGAGACATCTAATGAAATATCTTTAATAAGAAAAAACATATAAAATCATGCTTCTAGCTTTCTAGCTACCCACCAGTCTAATGATGTTGGTAATGATGAAACTCGGTAACTTGGTGGAATGATAATAGTAATCAAAATTTTATTAGTATTTTAATTTTATTATGATTGTACTAAACAATTTAATTTTATTTTGTCGGAAAAATTATACAAAAATTATCAACCCCTGCCTTGTTTTGCAACATTTTGACAACGATTTTGTTTAATCTTTCACCAGTCTGATCTTGGTAACGATCAAACCCAGTCAATGGTGGAATGAAATAACAGTAGAAAAAAACTACATAGTCGTTGTAGATGTTTTATTTATAAAATATATTGTAGGAAACTCCATCTCATACATGGTGAATAAACCCGTGATTATGTACTGAAACATATAAGAGTGGTCTTTAATTATGTTATTCATGAAGTCTATCTAGAAAAATCTTCTAAGTTCACAAAATAACGTATCCCGGATTGCCCCAGGACTTCCCTTATGTGCTGCTTTTATCTTTAGAAATCCTTGTTGTTATCTAACTTTATTAAATACTCTTTGAGATTACATTGTTATTATGAAATATCCTGTTCACATTCACAGCAGCGTGAAATTGTATTTCACGAGCTTTCTCGTGGAAAACCTTGGTCGTATTTAGATTAATAAACAAAACTATACGTTAAAATCGGTACGTGGAACGATTCTATTATGGCTCAGTTTAAGGAGAGATTATGAGTCTTAAACCAGATTACGTTTAACTGACGTGCGACATTTCTTTTTGTATTTTTTATGTTTTCAACTAACGGCATTTTGGTGGATGGTTAAACAAATCACTGCTGACTGAACGTGTCGACAGAAAATATCTCAAGTATAAACCAACATTCGTTATGAAATATGATCAGGAAAATTTCATGTGAATATTCTTTTTTCTCCTGTTTTTCTAAGGACACATAATATCAAGGATTTAAACGAGTATAACTTAAAAATAAATGTATGGTAAAATTGATGTTACTTTTAGTTAAAAAATTTAATTGAGTTTTGTTGTTGTTTTCATTCAGTTATAAAATTTCGAATATTAAAACAACTTCACGAATTTGGTTCTTTATTTATTATCTTATTTACGTCTACCCAACAAGTAAAACTGGCGTCGTGGGTTTGATTCCCACCACTTGCAAATATATTTTTTAAAAGGTCCAACTCCAACATGCGCCTGTAGCACCACATCTCAAACGCCTTCAGCCGACCCCGTTCTGCTTTTCCAAATACGAATCAAAATATGCACATATTCAATAAACTTTCGGATGAATAGGATAAAATTACTGTGATATGTATTTAACTTATAGAAATCTATAAAATAAGAGAGATTAATCGCAAGTACAAACAGATTGTACCATTTTATTTTTTTACAAGTGGACATGAAATTGATAAAGCTACGTCATTTGTATGGCTCAGGAATTGGCTTCATAAAACTGATTTGTGTATTTTTGTTGGAGGTAGAACGAAATACATAAATCTGGACATGTCTCCTAATGGATTGTTTCGGAACAATGGCCGTCGCAGACTCTCGCAATGATTGATGGGTTTCCATATTGCTCCGGCGGCGCAGACACGATACCTTTTATTATATTAATGAATCTTTACAAGTCTATCAACGCAAAATTTCAATCAAGGTAACCAAATAAAAATCACACTTTTTTATACAAATTCTTCAGAGATCGAAGAAATCAATCATACCATATCATAATTTACGTCCGTGTAAGCGCTTTTGAGTTAGTATTTTACAAAAATGGTGCTTTTTACCATGGGGTAAGAGGCTGGGGGTGATGAATTTTTTGGATACACTTTTCGTACTTAAAAACACTTTGATTTTTATGATAACTTAATTATAACGTCCACCTATATTCGAGTTATATTTGCATACATAACTGAAAATGGTAGCTTTCAAAAGGAACTGGGAGTGCGCTTAGGAATTGCAAGGTCCGCATTCAATAGTATGAAGGCTATCTGGAAATCGGATTTATAATCAGTGAAGACCAAATGCTGCCTATACAATGCCTGCATTCCTTCTTTTATCTTATACGGCTGTAAAACATGACACTTTACAAGGGCCCAGAGCAGCCGTGTTCTAAGCTTTGAGAATAGGTGTCTGCGAATAATTTTAGGCCTGTGGTGATTTGAGTTTGTAAGGGATGAAGAGATAAGGCGCAGGGCGCAGCAAATCTAGGTTACAACTGTCGTCAAGAAAAAGCGATTCAGTTGGCTTGGCCATATACACCGCATGCCTCCCGAGAGCCTTAATCAAGCTTGCCCCTTTTACAAGGCATTAAACCTCTGCTGACAAGTCGTCGGCAGTTCTCGTCTGAACTTTGGGACGCAAACCTAACTAGGGACGATGTAAGGGATCTGGTGGCTGACAGAAAAGCCTGGATACAGTTAATGGACTCCATTTACTCCACATAGAAAACGAATATGGTCAAATAATAATTAATAATATATTTACATATTTCGTTATTGTTAACGTAAAAAAAAATAAAGTGTTTTAAATTCCAAAAAATTAATACTGACTGATTTATGAGAAAACAGTAAATAGTTAGTGTCAGATAAAAAAATAAATAATTTTCATCCGTTAAAAGTAACTAGTCAATAACAGTAATTTCATCTCAACTTTCGTTAAGATCAAATTCTTATATGAAGGATATTTCTCCGATAATCTCTTGAGTTCGAAATGAGCAAACTAATCGAGAAATGAGAAAAGTTTTAAAACACTTTTTTCTACCAATATTTTTGCTAACTTCCTCATAATCCACGTTTGGCTCAAGATATCCGATGATTTGGGTATTCAAAGAATTTATTTATTATCAAATATTAATTTACGAGCAATACGTTTTACGAGGAAATTTTCAAAGTAGATCGTGAAATTTCCCTAAGCGAGCAAAAGGTGAGTGACTGAAAGATATGCTAACTTAACTTGTCAATTTATTAAAAGAGATTATGTTCGTTTTATTAAATTGTATATTAAATTAGGAACTTATGATCAAAAACTATTTTTATTGTAAAATAACGATAGATTTTCCAACATTTTGAGTGTGTCCAAATACTTGTTCACAAAATTTGGATTTTTTCCAATTACAGGAGTTATTTTCATATTATTTTTCATCAGCCTCGTAAATGCCCAGACTTCCACATTCTTCTTCATATTTGATGAGATGTCAAAAAAAAATAGGATTGATTTTGTTATAATAAACAATGTTATGTTTACACGATGCTGAAATGCAAATGCTTAGATGGTCAGCTGAAGTGTCCCTTAGAGATAAAATAAAGAGTTCACGCATTCGTGGAAACCCAGGTGTAACTGATATCAATAGTACCTAAGATAGAGGAAAGGCAATCGAGATGGTATGGGCACATAGAACGTTGAGAACCTGAACATATTGTAAACCAAGCGATTGCCATGGATCTTCCTCGATAGACATCTAGAGGAAGATCAAAAAATTCATGGATGCTGCAGAAAGATGACATAATTCGAAGGCATTGCCTAGGTGACGTAATATTTGATAGAAGGACCTACAACCTGATGACGAGGAAAGCTGACTCCATCAGTCTACAAAGACGATAAGTTGGGATGGAACCAAGAAGAGAAAGATGGAATATTTTCAAAACTTATTTTGTAAAATATTGATTTATTAAAGTACTCGAAGGTGCTTTTTGATAACGTTATTATTCTCCAACATTGGAAGTTTTGTATTAAGACATGAAATACATTATTCGAATTTGTTTTACTGCGAAAATTTCGAAAGACGCAAAACACAAAAACTCGACGAAAGTTATAAAATCTCAACAATAACATGGGAATATGTTTATCTGAATTTATTGAATAAAGGTTTTGAATCGATTTGAAGAATAACACAAATCGCAACGTTTCTTAAAAATAGTTTTTTTTTGCGATTAATTTTGCGGCGTCAAAGTTTTGCTGAAAAGACCCGAGGGAAATGAAAAAAGTTTTTTTTGTCCACACACAAATAAAACGTACGTCACTGAATAGTTTGGACAGGGGAACTTTTTAAACAGGTAATGGATTTTCAAATTCCCAAGTTGGGACTCCTGACCAAAAGGCAGCGACGGCTGCTGCTGAGGGGTGGCATAATGTGACAAGGGTTGATAGTTTCATACTTAAGTGTTTCATGGCGTCAAATACAGCGGCAGTATATTAAACCGCAGTTGTAACGCAATCCGAATACGGTCTTAAGATTGTAACGTATAGCGTGTACGACTCATAATGTATATTTATGCCACAACGATACTTGACATCAAAAGCGAAACGAGAGCTGCAACCCACTACCGGGGTGTATCTTCGCACATATATATATATATATATATGTGCGAATATATATATATATATATATATATATATATATATATATATATATATATATATATATATATATATATATATATATATATATATATATATATATATATATATATATATATATATATATATATATATATATATATATATATATATATTTATATGTATGTGTGTGTGAATACAAATACACGTTTATTCTAAAAGTATTATGAAATTAAAAGTACCTACTCGATATTTATTTATTTAAACGTCATGTACAGAAAAGAAATAACTACATTGTCGGGCTTATTGTTAAAAAGTTATATCTTGCAGCCGACCAAAAACAGTATAGCGATATTGATCAAAACGTTTGATGCTATATACCTACTTATAGCTGTTTGCAATCAGAGGGTAGATAGTACTTGAACATTTAAAAGAACCTAAATTACAAAAGATGATAACAAGGATATCATTTATCATTCCAAAGAAAATTATATTACATAATTTTGAATTGACTCCTGGGTTATTTTTTTTCAATTTTGTAAGAGCAGAGTTAAATGAACTTATTTTTTATAGACCAGATCGAGAAAATAATTTTTCAATAGGTTAGTAAGAAACCTAGAGGATATTTCTCACATAAGTTATATTTTCAAATAAAAAATGTAAATTTGACAAGCATTTTTTAGCGTTTATATAATATACGCATATTTACTATTTTAAGTATGGATAATAATGGGTATCCATTCAAAAATTAATTAAAAAAAAAGATAATCTCACATTTTATTTGTATAACTAATTATCTTGACGTCTTATGAAAAAATAAAAAAATATTTATATCCAATATTTACTGTAAATAATTCAGCACGAGCCCTTGGTAAATCAAAGCCTTGTATAGTTGTTAATATTGAGGGTTTAACACAAAACAAACATTGAAGCCCCAATACGTTTATAATGTACAGTAGATTGTATACAATGGTTAATTACATCATTATTTAGGTTGCTTGAAATGGTTACTTAGTTAATTTTGAATTTATGGTACCAATACACATGAATGTATGTTTTGAGAGTTAACCGTTAATCAAACCCGAATGAATTATTATTAATAGGGCGTTGTTAAATTCTACGATCTGTTGTATAAATAATGAATTATACGAGGTAATAATTCAGCAGATTGGGCACATTATCGTGCCCAGTTACGTTTTTTTTTTAAATAGTTATTGAATTACGGGAAATGAGTCATATAGATATTCTTATTTTCTTGTTGAGAGTTAACCGTTAATCAAACCGGAATGAATTATTATTAATTGGGCGTTGTTAAATTCTACGATCTGTTGAATAAAAAATGAATTATACGAGGTAATAATTCAGCAGATTGGGCACATTATCGTGTTACGTTTTTTTATTATTTTAAAAATAGTTGTTGAATTACAGGAAATGAGTAATATAGATATTCTTATTTTCTTGTGATATACATATATTTATGTCGGGTTGTGATCCCATAGCACGATCGCAAACTCTTACAGTTTCTGGGTTCGAACCCACTGTTCTACAAGTTACATATGAATTAAATATCAGCCGTACATTTTTGGACACAAAAATACTGTTTCCATTGATTAAACCTGAATTAATCAAAATTTAATGGGCATTGTTAAATTTAAGAATCTGTTGTTTAAATAATAAATTAACTGTGGTAATAATTTAGCAGATTAGGTAGATAAACAGCGTAATAGTAGTAGTGGCAGTAGAAGAATATGATAATTATATTTTACGAAAAAAAAATCTAAAATTATGGAAAGTATTATGAAATCTATTTAAAGAGACTTATAAATTCCTATAGGATTGTATATTTTGTAAGACTACTGGAAGAGGCTTGCATTCCATATGGGAAGAAATTTATATCTATCGTAATGTACCCGCATCACATATAAAAACGCAACCAGTATCTATCAGTAAGGAGTACCTACAACATTTTGAGTGTGTCTAAATACTTATTAAAAAATCTGGATTATCTCCAATTACAGGAGTTATTTTCATATTATTTTTTGACATCTCATCAAAGATGAAGAAGAATATGGAAGTCTGGGCATTTACGAAAAACAAAATAGTAAATTGTAAAGTGATCACGTAAACCAGTCAATGACGGTCAGCCTCGTAAATGCCCAGACTTCCATATTCTTCAAGAAATAAGTAGTACCTACTTTACCTTACTGCCAACCTTTACTTCCTACCCTAATTAATTATTTGTGCACGCCACTGAATACTAGTATGCAACCCGAGTGGGCAAGGCAACAGCATCCAATTCTCTTAGTCCACTTTTTATCCACTATATCGAGACAAAAGTTATAAGTTATTACGGGGTTCAGTGAGTTACTATACGACAGTTATTTTGGCGTGTCTCCTTTTCTATTGCGCTCCGTATTTCTGTCCCCGAAACAGTTATTCCGTTTCAGTTTTGTGTTTTCTTTCTTCCGGAGCTCATATTTATGTGTCAACCGAGCAGAAATACGCGCCAGTGATTAATTAACGTGTTTTGCAGAATAAACGACTCGTTATTTTTAACGAGAATATGTTTACGTAACTGATGTACATATGTAATGATACATTCCATTATTTTCGGTAGTAAAAATAATTATTTTATGCTAGTCAGCGAGTACAATGAAATTAATGCAAAAATAAACAATGCAAAACAAAAACAAAAAAAACTATTCGTTTCCTAATATTTTGTTAAGAAAATCATTTTGAATTATTTTATTTATTGTTTCGGCATTTACTTTGTAGTTAGACATGTTGAAATTATTAAAGAAAACACTTGTTTTTTTACCACTTGAGTTTATTTTATGACGGCTAGTTTCGGAAACTTAGCTTCCACCTTCAGGTCTAAATGTAAACATAGTTACATTTAGACCTGAAGATGAAAGCTTAGCTTCCAAAACTAGTCGTCATGAAATAAACTCAAGTGGTAAAAAAACAAGTGTTTTCAAAATACTCAAGTGGTAAAAATAAGTGTTTTATTTATAAATAAATACTGTATATTCTTACTTTGTTGAATGATTATCATGTTTAACTTCTAATTCTTTCATCTTATATTACACCCAAGTATTTGAAATGCCTGATCATTACAAGTTTTTCTCGGTCTTCGTCTATGTAGAACTCTATATAAACTTTTTTAAACGTATTTTTTATATAACCAAACAAAATAATTTAAATATTTTTGGTTATTTTTTAAGTAATAAATTATTTTGTTTGGTTATATAAATCGCCCTGGATTTGTGCCTGAAGCGCAGAAATGATCCCATTACCTTTATGTTCTTGACGGTCAAGATATACTGAGTCGATACAATGTAGGTAGTATGCACCATTGTGTACGGATAAGAGTTAAAAAAATAAGAAAAACAATATGACTTTCTGTCTCAAACTAGTTTGTTCGATATTATGGTATCTTAAACGAAAAAAAATAATGTAACAATAATTATGCATTAAAAATATTTTTCTACAATTTTCGTTCACTGTGCAAAAAAACAAAATTGGCAATTGAGAAAATATCATTTTTTTATGCGGGAAAAAGGATGAAATTTCGATAAGCTTAAATTATTAAAATAAATACAAAAAATGGCTTTGTATACAAAAAAGGAAGTAAATATTTGCTTTAAGAAGCGAGAGCGATAGTATACTCGCAAAATGTTAGTAATAAAAGCGTAATTTCAAATAATAAATCGTTTAATATTCCTTGCTGCAATGTTTGCAGAAGCATAAAAGTAGGATGTGATGTTTTTATCAAATAGGGAAAGTGCACGAATGCGCGGAGAATGGGATAAATGTGAACATAATTATTTATTTATTGTAAGTCTTAGACATTATAATGAAATGTGCATTATTCATAAGGGCAGAAAAGAATACAGGAGTAAGGTGTTTCAAAGGGAAAAAATGTAAAAGCTTAAATATTCATTTGATTACAAACATATTAAACATGTATTTAAGATATTTTTATAGGTTTTATTAGACACAACTAGCTATCAACTGTTGAATTGCATAACTGCGTGGCGTAGACTTTACTATTTCAAGTATTTTGTGCTGAGAGCGGAATCACTTAATAGTGAGATTTTTCAACGATATTGGTAATAATTATCTAAATTACAAACGTGGAATGAAGCAAAATAACATAATCGCTATCAAATTCGGCAATTGAAAATAATGAGTAAAATAATCGGCTATTATGATTTTTTTATACAATAAATGTAATCGAACATACCTTTTCAAATGTGTAGTTAATTAAATCCTATATTCTTTAATGAAAATTCTACTTTATCGTAAAATAACAGTGAGATACACAATATCATTCTTTTACTTTCAAAAGGTTCCGATTTTTAAACATTCATATGAAGTTAGATTAATCTTAAAATAAACTGACGATATGTAGCCGTTTACTTACAAGTTTACACATATCGCTCACTCTTTTTAACAACGTCAAATATCAAAAATCATCAGTTTTCAGTTGTTCATGTTTTCGGAATGCCTAGAAAATATACTATATCCCAGCAAAAGCGGCATATTTTGAACTTAATATTCACCCGCTACAGGGCAGAAAGTGTTGTTTTTTTGCATTTTGAAGAGAAGATATTGTTTATTTTTTTATAATAAACTTAATATATTTTAAAAGGAGAAAAGACATTCGGGTTTTACCTAAAAAATCTGTTGCACAGTAAAAAGTTCAAAAAATGCCTTGATATTTATTTTTAATACATTTTATTACGACCTCTTGAAAAATCAAGTTTTTTGATATATCAAAAAAGTCATATTTCACTCACTCCTTTCAAGAACGTCATAAATCAAAAATTGTCAATTTTCAGTTGCACGTGTTTTCAGAATACCCAGAAAATGTACTATATCCCAGCAAAACCGGCATATTTTTAACATAATATTTACCCGCTACAGGGCAGAAAGTGTTGTTTTTGCATTTTGAAGAAAATGCATTGTTTAATTTTTTATTTACATAAACTAAATGTTTTTCAAATGGAGAAATAACCTTCAGGTCTTACCTAAAAAGATCAGATACACAGTAAAAAGTTCAATAAGTGGCTTGATATTTATTTTTAATACATTGTATTATATTTTTTAACATTAAAAACGTTCTCCTGAAAAATCAAGTTTTTTGATTTAGGACGTTCTTGAAAGGAGTGAGCGATATGACTTCGTTGAAAGAAGTGAGCGATATGTATGTAACTAAGTAGGTTGTTAAAAAGTTCATAGAAGAGTAAACACATAGTATAATGTTATTTTTGCATAAATAAGAGACCTTCCTGATATTTTTAGCACAAGTTCCTTGATAATGTTTTTTTAAGTGGTATTATACAAATTGAACGATTAATGATAAGGAGAATGTTACATGAAAAAAAATGTTTTGAATCTCCTCATAATCTAATTCAGAATATCAATCCATAGTAGTTAAACTTTCGAATCATTATACTACGAAGGAAGAGAAACCAACGCTGTTCTTCTTGCCGATAGCAAAGAAGACCTGCAAACGTTGGTGACAAAAGTGTATAATGTGTGCAAGGAAAGTGATTTATTGATGAATGTTAGCAAATCCAAAATCATGGTTTTTGAAAGAGATGAATGTAGATCTGAGTGTGAAATATTGGTAAATGGGGAGATTTTGGAACAGGTAGATGATTTCATATATTTGGGTAGTATGTTTTCTAGGGATGGAAAGATTGATAAAGACATAGAAAGGAGAGTGAATGCTGGGAACAGAGTGAATGGTGCACTAAAATCAGTTTTAGCAAATAAAAATCTATCAGCGGAAGCTAAACTGGCACTACACAATGGAGTTCTGGTTCCAACCCTTATGTATGGAAGCGAAGCATGGAGTTGGCAAAAAAAGGATGAAAGCAGACTGAATGCAGTCGAAATGCGATCCCTCAGACGCATGTGTGGCAAAACGATGTTTGATAGATGTTCGAATGATGAAATAAGGAAAGAATGTAAGGCTGAGATAAGCATTATCGATAAAATAAAGAAAGGTGTGTTGAGATGGTTTGGACATGTGGAGCGTATGAGTGAAGAAAGAACGGTTAAACAAATTTATGGAGCGAATGTAGTTGGAAAAAGAAGCAGAGGACGACCGAGGAAAACTTGGCACAATCAGGTATGTCAAATACTTGAAAGCGGCCGGGTCAGGAGTCGTAATAATCGTCGGGTATGTATGAGGAGATGCATGAATGTAGAATAGGCAAAGAATGTTTGCAAAGACAGAGTGGTGTGGCGTTCGATTCTCTCTGCCTACCCCTGCGGGGAAGCGTCGTGATGGTTAGTTAGTTAGCTAGTTAGAAGAGAAACCAATCAATGAGAATCTATGTATTTATATATTTATATTTTAAACATATTATTTTTAAAAGACCGGTTTCGAATTTTTTTTTTTAAACGATTTTGTTATCATAAGAAGTTGAAAACACATATATAATGAGCGGAAAATATACAGATAAGACATAGAGAGTTAATATTGATTAGTAAATAGGTAATTTATTTCATACTAGCCCAGACTGGTCCCTAAAGCGCAGGAGTGATCACCTTGCCTTCGTGTCAGTAACGATCAAAATAACACTGCGTCAATACGGTGCAGTGCCCTTTGCACAATTAGGTGTGGATAAGGGTAAAAAGAAGTAAATGGTGGGTAAGCAAAAATGTACAAGTAAAAATATCAGCTGTTTAAAATTAATAAACAGGTTTTAGAGTACTTAAAAATAAGCACGTATAAAAAATGTAACAATACTTATTACTGTATGATGTAAAAGATTTCAGCAGGATAAATTCTAAGACATAAAGTAGCAAGTAGTTTTACTTTAAATGAATTCACTGTAGCATATCGCTCACTCCTTTCAAGAACGTCATAAATTAAAAATCGACAATTTTCAGTTGTGCATGTTTTCGGAATGCCCAGAAAATGTAGTATAACCCAGCAAAAGTGGCTTATTTTTTACTTAATATTAACCCGCTACAGGGCAGAAAGTGTTGTTTTTGCATTTCGAAGAAAAGGTATTGTTTAATTATTTTTATAAATATACTAGTTATTTTTCAAATGGAGAAAAAAAACCTTCAAATTTTAACCAAAAAAATCTGTTGCACAGTAAAAAGTTCAATAAGTGGCTTGATATTTATTTTTAATACATTGTGTCATATTTTTTAACTATAAAAACGTTCTTCTGAAAAATCAAGTTTTTATATTGACGTTCTTGAAAGGAGTGAACGATATATGTACTTATATAGTTTTTCGAGTATACTGTTAATTCATTGGAAACCCTTTAATTTTTATTGTAGGTATAAATTATTCAAATGACGGGGGTAAAATTGATAATTAAACCCTTCGGTCCGTCTTTCCTTGAAATCTAAGAGTCAGCCTTTGGTATTATCCGGTTACATCTCTACGTATAAGGAAATTGTTTTTCTAATGTATAATTAACAATATATATATATAAATTTAATTCAAATATATTATTTGTCTTAATAATTAATTAAAAACGAGTTCATTCTTAACTCTTAAAGAGAGTTCAAGATATTATACCGCAACAAAGCTCCGCTTTTAAGAAAAAAATATGTGTTATGTTCCGCCGATAAGTATTGAATAAAAAAAAAAATCATTTATATCCATGTTCGAAAATTGCATTATAATTGTTACAATCATGTTTTTTTGCACAGCCCATACGTACTCATTTGAAAAAAAAAAAAAACTACTCGCTTTCTAAATCTATGTATTTAATTAAAATATTTTATTTTTCTCAACAAATAATAATAAATTAATGTTTAAATTAAACGTATAGTAAAATATTCTTACTTGAAAGTGCTATCCAATCTTGACGAATCAAATCCAATGAATTTTGCAAGTGCAGTCAACAATTTAAGATAAAAGATTAACTTACTTTTTAATATTAAAAAATTACATTAACTTTATTTATTACGAATTACACTTTTAAAAAAAACACTGATTATCCTTAACGTTTTTTTTTTTACTTTGATAATATTACTTGCGCGCGTGAGGTCCGGAGATCGCGTCGAATTCTCACACGGAATCGGCTTCAAAACGCAACAGACTGACGTCCATCCACACGAGCGGCCGTCGGCGTACTGAAAAGCTACCCCAACGGATGCTTTGTGTGGACTGAAGACGCAATGCGCATGCGTCGTGATTTACAGCTTCCAATGTGATAAAAGTTAGATTAATTTATTCTAAATTAAATGAGATTAATAAAATTTTAAGAAATTTATGCCGGCATAGCATAAAATCGAGGCGTTTAATTTAAATTAGTATACGCGAACGCGCTTAGAAAATTTTCGCATATAAATACGCGTGAAATTAAATGAATATTCTCCATTTTCGTGCAGGAATTGAAAATAAGGTGTTTTGAAATATGCGAGTGTTCGGAGTTATTAAAAAGGAAAGGTAAATGGATTATCCGTGTTTTGTATATATATATATATATATATATATATATATATATATATATATATATATATATATATATATATATATATATATATATATATATATAAATATATATATATATATATATATATATATATATATATATATATATATATATATATATATATATATATATATATATATATATATATATATATATATATATATATATATATATATATATATATATATTTATATATATATATATATATCTATATACATATATATATATATATATATATATATATATATATATATATATATATATATATATATATATATATGAATTTCAGATAAAACCATTAATTAAATAATAAAAATAGGTTAAAAAATCTTCTAAACTCTCTCCTGTAAAGTAACAGATTTGCAGATAGAGTAATTTACATAGGGGCCGTCGATTTGTATGTAAATAAAATAAACAACACCGCAATCATCGAACTTTTTTTTAAATGAGTATCATATAATATGAAGGGTATTATTAAAATTTATGGTAAAACATATTAATTCAAAACTAAGGTAAATAAAGCCCAAACAAAGTTTTGTACATTCGAGAGGAGTTTAATGAACTATTTCAAATCCCATATGCTTTGATTATTTTTGGTACATCATTTATGATTTGTACAACTTACAAAATGAGCTTAAAGGGTTTGCACGATGAAGGTATGACTATTTTGACAGCTCTGTAATAGGCTTATGAAGAGGTTGTGTATGTTAACAACAAACAACGGGTTTACTGAAGCATTACATACCGATACGCAGGGGCGTGCATTCCATATAGGCAGAAAAGCAGTGCCTGTCCTAACTTACCCGCGTGACATATGAAAACGCAACCAGTACCTACCCTACCTTACTAAGTATTTCTGCTACTGCCTACCATAGCAAGTTATACCTAGCTTACCTTACTACCTACCTCTACTGCTTCCCCTTATTAATTCTCTGTGCACGCCACTGCCGATAAGTATAATTAAATTATATTTACAAATACAAATTTCTTAATAAAGATTAAGAAAACACCTATTTTTATTCATAAAATGTTTATGTGCGTTTGTTCAAAATCTTAAATCTCGTAAAATTTTCACCGCTTGCTTTAAAATTTAAACGAAACGTTGCATTCGAGTACGCGCATGTTTTTGGTTATGTAAATGAAATCTGTCACAGGTTAAACATCTTTTTCCAAATATTTTTTTACTGTAATGGCAGCGCCATCTGTTGAATGAAAGAACTGTACATGGAAAATTAAATATTGCTCATGACGGACAGCGTGCTTCTTGACACTGCCGTCACATTTTCAATGCTTCCAATTGCATTATTATTGCTTAGATTTTTATGTTTTCATTGCTTCAAGCGTTGTGAAATTAAAAATGTTAAAAAACGTGCGCATCATATTTTCTTTCTTTTCATATTAACAAGACTAAGCCACAGTAACAAATGGCCGGATACATCTAGAATTACATATATTTAAAAAAATCAGTGTGAAGCATTCATCAATGTATAAAACTTTTTATTTTTTTTTGATCGAATCGCTCTTCAAAAGAACCCAGACGAAAGAAGACTATCTGGAAGACCTACGTAGTGATGACGTGACAGCTGGCAGTACACATCCAAAGATCTATATGAAGGAAGAAGAAGAAGAAGACAAATATTGGAATGTGTCCTTGTTTAATCATTAGACCTCATATCTTATATAATATTTGATAGCTAGCGCCCTGCTTACTAGCTGAGAGAATTAATTAAAACATTAAACTTTAGAAGTAGAATTATACAATTTCACACTATAATAATTTCTTTCATTGAATAAATTTGAAAACTCCCGATGAATTAAACTAGATGATTAAACCTGAAAATTGCTCCTAATTTATAGATCAAAGAACTTGTTATTTCAATGATGTAACCAGTTTTCGAAATCGCAAAACTTCAATAGAAATTAGGGCGCATTAAATTGTATGAATTCTGTGAAATGTTGCTCAAATATTTGGCAAAAACTGTTTTGCAGATATTCCTTTAAAATTTATCCAAAATATCCTTTGAAGGCCTCAAAGAAATATTAACCAGGCTAATGTAGAATGATTGCGTTATTTAATAAAAACCTATTTTACAACTTAAATTGTTTTCTCTTTTTGATGAAGTATTTTTATGGGTTTATTTATAAATTTATGAATGAAGACTGATTCGTTTTAAACGTGAAAAGCATTTCACAATTCGAAATTCAATAGATGAATTCCACTAATCCTTGAATATTTTCGTAATTTTTTGTTTTGTGATCGGTAAAACGAATATATCTTTTTACGAGTATTTTTTTATATTTTTTATTATACTAATTGAAATATGTTACAAAAATAAATAACCAATGTGAAATTATCTAAAGCTTCCTGTTGCCTAAAACAAAAAGGAAATGTTGACATCGTAACAAAGATGAAAAAAAATATTGAGGTCTTGGTATTTACAGGGCTCATGTCATATAACTGGTTCCACGAATACACCCATGATTGACAATCACACTACTAAAATATTTGAATCTCCTAGGTATATTGATGAATCTTGTGACACAGTCCATATGAGTTCACAACAGCCACCATTGTTGGATTGAGAAAAGCTTTTATTAAGCAGAGACTCTTTAATTTTTTGCAAGATTTGAACCTTGAATTATAATCACACACTGAGAACCACCCTGAAACGTGATAATTTTTATTTGTTGTTTATAATTTGACAAATATTTTATTTACAACGAAATATATTTGTACTTAGTAAATCTTTATTTTTTATAATTGAAACATATTACTAAAAGTGATAACCTAAGTTAAATTGTCTAAGAAATTATTGTTTTTCGAATGTTTTTCGGAGATACTTTGTGGCACATTTGATGAACTTTATAGAATTAAACAATTTTATTTTAACCACTTTAAAAAAAAATTTAAGTAAACTTTAACCTACCGGTTTCGGCAAGAACATTATCATCATCAGGGTTTATTAAATTCTAAAACATTAAAAACTCATAATCAGTTACATTCCCTTACCAAAAAGTAAATCTGAAATGTCTAAATTATCTTAAGCTTTCTGTTGCCTAAAAGAAAAATTGAATCTTCACACAGATAAAAGTAATATTTTTAAGAAAATTTTCATCCCAAGTTTTAAGAACGTGGTGTTTAAATATCGTTGATAGGTCATAGGTCAAATGTATAAGAAAAGAGATTTTAAGCTTTTTACCTCACATTTAATTCTATACAGAGAAGTCTATTTTAATATCCTCTTTCAAATAAATTCCGTACATTGAAATTTACCTTGGAAAATATTTACTGCTTAGGATAATCAGTTTAAGTAAATAAATATATGTTTTATACCTCTTTTTATAATAAGTAAATATTTAAGAACATAAGAGTACAAGTCTGGTTTTACATCGTAAAAACATGCTTAAGATTTATAATAAAAAGATGAAATAATATCTGTGGACTGGCGATTCCTATAAATATAAAAGATTAAACTTATGTACCAAGGTATAAATCAAATATAAATTTAAAGTTAGCATTTTTTTTCAAACGCTATTTTATTTATTGATTTAGCATTCATTTTGTGAAAAAATATGAATTTACATATGAAAAAAAAAAAATTCTACAAGACCACTATTTTAGAGATTATAAATGTAAATAGGACTTCTTTCGAGAACATCTAAAATAAACTCAAAAACGTCGCCTTAAACAAGTCTTTAGTCTTTATTATATCTAAATAAACAGGGATTTTACCGTTTATTAAATTATTTGATTTCTTTCATGAAAATAAATAAATTTTGTTAGATAATGTACAGCAAAAGCCCTATTTTTTCGAAACAAAAAAGGGTTAAAATAATAATTAATAGACTTTATCTGGTTTTGCTTCTGATTCGAAAGCCGGGTTTCGTTCTTGTCTCTGGGATTATCAAATTTATTCAGAATTCCGCTATAAATCTTCGGAGATGTCTCCGTCTGAGATATTTAATGTTGTTCTTGTAGGATTCTGTCTGCTCCATTTGATATATCCGATATTTTAATATAAATTAATAAAAAGAGGCATTTAGGCGTAATAATAATGATATTTTATGGCAAATTGACCTATTAAAACTTAATTTCAGTGAGAAAAAACCTTTTATTATGTATGTACTGATATAAGTAAAAGCCTCTTCTTCTTCATTTTCTTCTTAGTCTCCTTGGTGTAGGCCTTGTGGCCTATTTTTAAGAGGGATTAGCCTACTGCAATGTTGATTCCCAGCTGTCGATCTCTTGGTGGTCCGTAGTCTATTGTGGTGTTGATTGGCCGTACAGTGCAATTTAGTGGAGTCTGGATGGTTCAATTCTCCTCACATGCGCATACCATTGTCTCCTTCGTTGTCTTCCTTACCTAACAACATCTTCGATCTCACATATTTCCCTTATCATGGCATTCCTTATTCTGTCTAGTAGACTCTTGCCAGATACGTTTCTTATAGTCTTCATTTCTGACACACACATTGATCGCACACAGGATTTGTAAATTTTGATTTTGCAGACGATCTTTATTTCAGGATTATTCCATGTGGCATTTTTAAGGCATCCTGAGATGACTGCAGCCTTGTTTACTTGCCCACTCTCTTAACATCACAGATCCGTTTGACCATATATGTCTACAGCCAGATATAAGTAAAAAGTACCAGGGATAGATCTATTTAAAATTATGATTCGCATTTCGTGTACATAATTAATTCGGCTTGTAGTCTCGTGGTTAGTGTCGTGGACAGAATCAATGTTTGGACTGAGTTGGAGCCCACTCTACCACAACATGAAATTAAAATAAGTATGAAATAGAAACATTATTGTATGTAATAAGAACCTATATTTCTCTTTAAAAATAGCTTGTTTTGGCGAATAAGACAAGTTAATAGCTTTTACGCATATTCAGAAACAAATAACTAAACATGTTTTGCATTATTTTTTGTCATCTCAACATAGATGAAGAAGAATATGGAAGAAAGGCATTTACTTGGCTTACGACTGTCATATCACTTCTGGTTTAAGTGATCTCTTTACGCATGTGTAACATTCACAAATTCTACTCCTGATTCACAACCATACTATTTTGTAACATCTCATCAAAGATGAAGAAGGATATGGAAGTCGGGGCATTTACGGGGCTGACGACTGTCATAGGTTGGTTTAAGTGATCACTTTACACACGTGTAACATTCACCAATTCTACCCATTATTGACAACCACACTACTCAAATTCTTGGAAGTTCTATACATATGAACCAATTTATAAACCTTGTTCTTGAATCACTAGAACTTCACTAGAGACATCTATTGGTGAGATGTAAAGAAGCTTTATTAAGCAGAAACTCTTATATTAGTATGTGAGGTCTAATAGATGTCTCTAGTGAAGTTCTAGTGATTCAAGAAAGAGGTTTATAAATTGGTTCATATATATAGAACTTCCAAGAATTTGAGTAGTGTGGTTGTCAATAATGGGTGGAATTGGTGAATGTTATACTTGTGTAAAGTGATCACTTAAACCAGCCTATGACGGTCGTCAGCCCCGTAAATGCCCAGACTTCCATATTCTTCTTTATCTTTGATGAGATGTTACAAAATAATATGAAAATAACTTCTGTAATTGGAGATAATCCAGATTTTGTGAACAAGTATTTGGACACACTCAAAATGTTGTACACAACCATACTATTCAATCTTGAAACTTCTAGACATACTGATCAAACTCGAAACACAGCGCTTGACTTCATTACACTTCACAAGAAACAGCATTACTGCATTACCTTGTATGAAAAATAACATTGAAATTAGAAATTAAGATAGATTACATATAAAATAAAAATAACAATAATGAAAAACAAAAAGATAAGAAAAAGTAATAAAACAAATGCAAAACTTGGTTTAAAAAAAAAGTACAATTTAGGAAAGCTAATAATCGAAATAAAATTCATACCAAGAGATCAAAAAAGTGCTGTGTAAATTTTGACTGTTTTTGAAAGATGTTTATGTGAAAAATCCGTATCGAAGTTTACATGTATGACACGTGTAGTTTGTTTGACCTATGACACAACTAAGATTGTTTGCTCAGTAATGTGCACACATAAACAGAATCGTCCCAAACACCCGGGATTATTCGCAGACCAGTCCAATTAGGGAATGAATCCAGGGAATTAAAGCGTAAGGTATCAGTTAGAATTATAATGTTATCTTGCGAACACCTGTCCATAGAGTAAGGCCGGACGTCTAAGGATCTTAGCGTCCCTTATCAGGAACCTTATACAGCCCTCTGGAACTCCTCGAGTGAGCAGCACCGCGGGCGAGAGGCCCTTATCAGGGCGTCAGAGGTAGACAAAAAGTAATTCGATGAGAAATGATGCGGATTATTTGCGAGCACATCAGAAAGGCGTTCAGTGATTAGGGAAAATCTGACAAATTGATGGGTTTCATTTGGTTCGCCAAACAATTGTTAAATTTGTGGGGTGTTATATAAAATATATTCTAAGACATTGATTATTTATTTATTTATTTACGCATTTCATCATACACATTAATGCACATTAAAATAATGCGCTCTATTTAAGTTTTCCTGTGTCAAAATTATAAAGTTTTATTAATAGTTATGGGTTGAAGTGTAAGTTTATATATATATATATATATATATATATATATATATATATATATATATATATATATATATATATATATATATATATATATATATATATATATATATATATTTATTATAAATATATATATATATATATATATATATTATATATATATATATATATATATATATATATATATATATATATATATATATATATATATATATATATATATATATATATATATATATTATATGTATATATATATATATATATATATATATATATATATATATATATATATATATATATATATATATATATATATATATATATATATATATATATATATATATATATATATATATTTATATATATATATATATATATATATATATATATATATATATATATATATATATATATATATATATATATATATATATATATATATATATATATATATATATATATATATATATATATATGTATATATATATATATATATATATATATATATATATATTTATATATATATATATATAAATATAAATATATATATATATATATATATATATATATTTATATATATATATATATATATTATATATATATATATATATATATATATATATATATATATATATATATATATATATATATATATATATATATATTATATATATATATATATATATATATATATATATATATATATATATATATATAATATATATATATATATATATATATATATATATATATATATATATATATATATATATATATATATATATATATATATATATATATATATACATATATTTATATATATTGTGTCACGCAAATAATCAATATACCTAAAAATTCCAAAAATGTTTGTAATTTGGTGGTCAAACATGGGTAGAATGTTGCACGTGTGTAAAGATATCACTTAACCAGTCTATGACAGGTCATAAGCCGTATAAATGCTTAGACTTCCATTTTCTTCTGCATCTATGTTCAGATATGAAAATGTTTAATATCTCCAAAGTGGAGAGAAGAGAAGAGAAAATCCAGATTTGTAAACAACTATTTGTACACACTCAAAATGTTGCATTTTGTAATCATTTGATAATACTATTTGAATATAATGCTTTGAGATGTGATGTAGTTTACTCAATTTTGCTACAAATTTGAAGATAATTTAAGGGGCTCATAAGTACAAGTAACTTTGGTCGAAACTACCAAACTCGGATCAAAATCTTAAGGTCAGTAGTTCAAATACTGATATAAGGTCTTCATACTTAGTAGCATCGTTACATATAATATAACCTGATCGAGTGTAGAGGAATCTTACGTAGGTAAATAAATCATCAAAGCAAGGTTTGCTCTTGTAAACTTACTCGTCCGCCTCCGTAGTGGGTCAGCACGCTCAACTACTGTTCTGGAAGTCTCGGATTCAATTCCCAGGGGGTCAAATAAATAAAAGTGATTTTTTCACTCTAATATTTATTCCATACCTGGTACTTGAAGAGGAGGGCTGATCACCTTTCCTTCATGTGTTAACGATCATGATAATACTGCGTTTGTATGATGTGTCTTATGCACCATTGGGGTGCGGATAAAGGTTTGAATGAAAAAAAATAATGAAACTTACTCGTATTAGTTTTGTTGTGCTCTAATATTTGGCTTAGTGGTATTAAGGACTGTCTTGCACCAACTATCGCGTTGCGTATTCTGGCTTACTCACTTACCTCAGTTGAAAGCAAAATAGAAGAGAAGTTGAACTTTTCTTCAATAAATACGGTACTTTTTGCTATTATTAGAGCGAGGAGTAATGATTTATATTTTTGAGACACTAAACTAGGTGTGTTAGCCGTCATCTTTAATTATTCTGCATTTTTCTCTTCTCTCTTATTTTCTTCTTGGTGTAGGTCTCGTGGTGTGTTTTAAAGAGGGATTAACCTTCTGCGATGTCGATTCCCAGCTGTCAAGCCATCTCTTTGGTGGTCTGCCCGGTACCTTGGGATTGGTCGTACAGTGCAAATCTGCAGTGGTCTTAATTTCAGTGGTCTTAATTTTAATATAATAAACAAATTTCTTTTGCATTTTTTCATTCAAAACAAAAGGCTAAGTATCCCGAAAATTTGCATCAAAACTACCGATCATCCATTTAAATGTTGTAAAATAGTATTTGTTGAATTTTATTAATGCGATTTCAAATTCAGGTAAAAATCTGTAAATTTCCTTATTTAGTTCGTCAATTTGAGTTTAAAATACTGATTAGGTAAAAGGTTAGGTATTAGGTATTAAGTATTAGGTGATTCGGTAAAATTAGGTATCTAAGGTTAAAACCCCTCTAACAGTTTCAAAAAGACTTTTATTTCTTCCGAAAACCAGTCCATTTTAATTTCAGTGGACATTGTATGGGCAAAAACAAATGATTTTGTTTAAAAAATAATACTATTTTGTGTTAATAAAAGTAAAAATAATATTTAATATTAAATTTATAAGTTAATTTTTAAATATTATTGTCGAATTGAAACTTCAGAAATACACAACTTTTACTGGCAAAAACACAGGCGTAATCGTAGGTATATCGGCAACCACCCTTTTGACTTAATATATGAGTCGATATATCGATTCTCAGCACCCTAACGATAAAGGAAATGTTATTTTTGTTGCACAACCCTACGCGGCGCAATGCAAGTTTGTATAATACGTAGTAAGATTGGAGGGAAAACATTTTAATATAAAAGGAATTTCAAGAATTCTACCACCATCGCATTGCAATTACATATTTCTCTTTAAAATACGAACTCACAATTTACGACTGTAACACCAATTCTTTTCGTTTAAGATTTAAAAAATGTTAACAGTCTTCATGAATTTCTTAAACAATTATTTATATTATATTCCAGAAATTGCTATGAATATGAATTAAAAATGTCTCACATAGACAAATCATTTAATTACAGTGTATTTCGAGTATTTCGATGCATTCCGCATCTTTTTTAAACACCGTAAAATGATGCGAAATGCATCGAAACACGTGTCATTTTAGATTATAAAAAAGATTGGTATTTAGCACGCGAAATTAAAATAAAAATTGATATTGTAGATACGAAGGCTTATTTTTTATGTAACGCGGTAGAAACGCGTTCTGGTACCCTTTTTTACGGATAATGTTTTTTAGTGGTTAGGTAATTACAATCTGTAATTATATAATTCGTCAAATGATAAAATATGGTATTAAAATGAATATTTAAAAAGGATTTGAATATTTTTTTAGTAAAAAGCTTGACTTGAGTGAGTTCCGGGACCTTTTTTGTTTTAAAAAGCCCTGGATATTACCGCAAAGTGACTGCCAAATCAATTTATAAAAAAAATCTTTTCATTTTACATAGAAAACGTCGATAGATGTTTTTCTTCAAAAAACATCTGATTTGGTGAAATTATCGTAAAAATTATAATAAAAAAAATGTGTAGGTTCATGTACTCGTATTTCGTAAAGTCGCGCTAAATCAAATTCCGCTTTTCTCTCAACAAACAAATGATTTAGGGATATTTAATTTTGCATAAAATAACTGCCACATTTCAAAGGAAAAATTTAATAATTCCTAAAAGGTTGTCACGGAAAAATGTCAGAACATGCTGTTAAAATGAAATTCAATATGGCCAAGGATCTACGAAAATTTATGCTTTTTGGAAAATTTGCATCGAATTTGGAATCCATTTGACGCACGAGTTCGGTTGAGAATCATAGGGATGAAAATGACAGGAATTAATGTACTCGAATTCTACGAATAAATAAATAGGCCCTGTATGCACGATTTTCTAATGAAATCGCAATTCTATCGTTATTTTGTGTGCAAGAAGGCATTAAAGTTGGGTTGTGGTTCAGTAGTAGTATCCCACACTCCCAAAATTAAATTCCTATTTTAAATCACAAGTATCTTAATTGAAGTATATGGTATTTAATATCTGAGTATGAACTGACTTGATTTTGAAAAATACGCTTAAACATGTTTTTTTTCGCACAATATAATGTTTCGAGTTGTGATCCTGGGCATCTTACATTTATCTACGCAGCGTAGATAACATTATCATAACTTTTGTACTTTTATTTATTTTTTAGGTCTTTGGGTTGGTTTTCAGTTAATATTGTCTGAAAGTTCAAGTTCTATTTTTTTATTGATTTTATATAAACGCCAAGAAGGTTATTTGAAATAATCTAAGTTAATTTTAAAAATTGATTTGCGTATGAAATCCCAGCCTAAGGGTTTTTTTTTACAAACCTGGGGTCACTTATTTACGTTTGTACCAACATATCAAAATGTATTTTGTATTATTATATAAAAGTGGCGTATATCATACAGAAAAAGCTTGAAATTTTTAGTATTTTTTTTTCTTTCTTGTATGCAGCCTATAATGTTTCATATTTATTATACTTCACACGTACACCAAAAAGAAAAAAATGAAGAAAAAGTATTATTTTAGCTTGTCAATAACAGGGAAAAAAATATATTGAATGTAAATTCATGGCGAAATCGGGATACAATTTGTTTCATATTTTCTAATCGTTTTTGCAAGGTTCATAATATGAAATTGCTTCGCTAGAGGAGCGGTCTGTCAGGAAGCCTATATAGCTTCTGTATCAGATCCGAGAATGCGGTCGGAAGCTTTCAATATATTCATCATATTTGATAACTTTTCACTTCTCAGAGGGTACTAGCTATTTCCAATGGCCTTGTATTGTTTACGGCGCCTTTGACATGACTTGCCAATTTAGTGTGCTGAACGTGTGATGTTTTTTCACACGGCTTGCGTTGACGCTGGTAGGAACTTCATTACAGGGAATGTGCATTAGATTAATGCGCAGAATGTTGGATGCGAATTCACGCGTAGCACATTAACAAACCACGATTACGTTTCACCGGCTTCGGGGGATGAGACTTGGCACCGACACACATTACTACCGTAAGTACTTCGTAATGCCTCGATGACTGCCTGATACATAGTGTCTTTGGTTTCATAAGACAGACGACATATGAGCTACGAGTAGGCTATGTTTATATGTTGTGTATATGTAGGTGTTGATGTAATATATTACTAAACATTGATTTTTTTTAATGCACCCGTAAATTTCAATTTTGTTTATTAACTTTTAATATCGTGTCTTCGATTTGGAATTAACTCTGTGAAATAAAATTATGATTTAAATATAAAAATAAAACACTTGTAAAAGGTCTCTTTTGAGTTGATTTATTTCGAGAACTACAAATATTCTTCATCAGGTGACAAAACATGCCAATTATAGTTTCTGCATGTATTTGAGGAACTGGAACATATGTAGTTCTCGTAAAAAAAAACATTTTATATATACACTGAAAAGTGGTCATACATAAGTATTTTATTTTAATATTCGAATAATTAACATTGTGAACAACAAAAATAGATTTAATATTTTCATTATTTGAAGATTGCTTGTGTGTAAAAATTAAATATTTTTTCTTGTTTCTAAAATTTAACAAATTAAAAAAATTATGTAATTAATAAATCACTTTGAAAACTCTTGTTTTGACATACTGAGAATTATACATTAAAATAACCCTTCTATAAATCATCTAAAAACACTTAAATTTAATGTATATTAATTATTGCTATCCAATTTCAATCTTTCGCTCCATAATAAATAAAATCGCTAAAATGTTATAAATTTATATCCAATCATCTGCAGTACTCGTTTCATTAGCCTTTCCTAAATTAAATTTGCTCTTCAAATCGTGTTCACTTGACCCAACAAATCGTTTTCAGCAAAATCTCGCTTCGTAACTTTTATAAGAGGAAATCACTTGCGCCACTTCTGTTTGAATCGCTATGGCTTTATATATATAATATTTATATTTTCTCTTTGTAGAACTAGACCCTTGCAGGCTACTTAGGACCAGTGAGTTCTTTTAAGGGATGATTCTTGAACTACTCTTATTTTAAACTGAGAATTAAAATAATTTTTCTACCGGCTTTTTACCCTTATTTGTACTCAATGTTGCATAGAGCACTGCATTTTAACGAGGTGTTTAGGTACTTCGAAAAATTAGCATATGAAATCAAGCCATTATTAATTAATTTTAAAACATATTATGTATATAAGTCATACATAAACATGAACATAAGTCATACATAAACATACATAAAACGTTACCGAGGAGTAATTTTCAGTGCTCATTTAGAGATTAAGGTTTACAAGACTAAAACACAAATGAGAAAAATACATAAAAAAAAAAACTAATACTGGCAAATAAAAAGTAAATTTTTCACTCTAATAATTATTCAATATTACCCTGAACTGGTACCTGAAGGGAGGGCGGAGGGCTGATCACCTTTCCTTTATGTGTTAACGATCAAGATGACACTGCGTTTATATGATGCAGTACGCTTTGCGCCATTGGGGTACGGATGAGGGTTTAAAAAATAATAATACTGGCAAAAAGTAAAATATAAAACAATAAACAAGTTAAGTAAACAAGCATATAAAAAAAACGAAATGTTAATTTCGCACTTTTTGACCCCAGGACCATCTGTACGACAGCCAAGCACATTAACGACTTCACTTTTAAAAAAGGTATTTTTGATAAATGACTTATATTTACGATTTACTTCTACAAAAAAACTACATGGTATAAATGAAATATTTAATATTTTATGTTCATGTTTTATTTATAACTAGCTGTACCCAGACAAGCGTTGCTGTGACTCAATCTGGTTTATGAGTAAATAAAAAATAGAAAGCACACATTTCCCATGTGCTAATTTTTACCATGCTTGTGAAGCATTTAAATATTTAAAAAATTATAAAATAACGATCCTTGCAAAAAATTATAAAACACTAAGTGACAACGGTGTCAAGTAGTCTGTAGTTCTCCGTTAACAATAGTATTGGGTGTTTTTGCCATCACGTTAAACAGATGGTCCTGGCATTACGGAAAAAAAAGTTTTTCGAAAAAGCACGTTTTTATCCGTGACAGATCAAAGTTTCAAAGAGATCGGTGATTTTTTTTGGAATTAATTTTGGATTAAATATTTTGTGAATAATTTCATTTTCGTGGTTTCTCTGTCAAAAATGTTTTTTTTTCAGAGACAAATGATAAACTTTTAATTATAAATATGTATTCTTATGTTTTTTTTAATAAATACGCTGAAACATAAATGAGCTTAATACCATCAAAAAAATTGTGAGACAGAGATAATCCTGATTTATTTTTGTAAATAATTATTCTTGAAAGACTGAAATCACCAAACTTGATATTTTAAAGTGTTAAAAGTGAAGATCCCAAGAGATACAGTTTGTTTTGTCTTCATATATCACAACCTAAGTTTTATGGTATGAAAGATATTTTTCGCTTTATGATCAAATTGTTTAGACTAAAGTAGTAAACATATTGTTTATTTCACAATGATCTTAAAAGGTTCTCAACCACTTTATGATTGATGAAAACATCAATTTATAAGTTTTATTGCTACTGAAATGTGGCGGTCATCTGTCAGAAGTATGGACACGGTAGATGAATACGTTTTTAATGCTCTGATACCAGGAGCATAGAGGTGTGAAGAGGGTGCTTTGTCCAAATTTGTGGGAATCTTCGATATGTGAGGTAAAAGGAACTGATTTATCATGTACAGGCCGTGGGTTGGGTGAATTATTGACATAGAATGGAAGTTAATAAGGTGTTTCTATAGATGTTCTTTCTCCAATACATTATCGGCTTGAAAAGAGGCTTTTCACATGAGATAATCTTTCTTGAAATATCAATCTTACTTTAAAACTTAAAAATCTCTAGGTAAATAGTAAACGATCTGGAAAAAAATCGAAAATAAACACAAGTATTTATTGTAACTGCAAACAGTTGGTAGAATCCCACATTGAATTGTTGGGTTACATTTCCAAAATAAAACCAAAGTAAAAAATAATGTCTTTGTTAATTGAATAGTTGATTTGAGAAACCATCTTTGATGATTTGTTTTAACAAAACCAAGATATAGGGAAAAAAACCTTTTTTGACATATCATCCACACACGCGTTGAACTAAGTTTGAATTTCATAGTATAATTTGCTAATCTAAAAAAAAAAAAAAAAATCATAATTTTTTTTAAAATCGTTATTGTTGAAAATGTGGTAGGTAATAGAAGCATACGAAAACCGGTGAAAACTTGTCATAATCAAGAATTTCAAATACTCGAAAGTAGTCAGGTCAGGAGTTGGAATAATCGGCAAGTATTAGGAGATGCATGAATGTGCATATTTTTTTCTTAAAAATTACAGATTGGTATGGCGTTCTATTCTATCTTCCTACTCCAGCGGAGAAACAGCGTGATGGTTACATAGTTAGTCATTATTAATAACAAACAAAGAATATATTTGCACATTTTGCATTCGACATAAAATTAGACAGAGCGGAAAACGTTATCACGCGTCAGCATATCTCCTGTCTGAATGTAGAAACCAACATACATATGTAATTATTGCATTATTAATGCATAGATACATCGCCCATACGCGTTTACAAATAGAAGTGTGCACAATACATATTTATATATACTCGTATGAATATATAATATTATATAATGCGCCTATTCTACGATACCGTATTGGTTCAGGCAGCCTAGCGGTTTGTGGTTTCGAGTAATTTAGTTGATAGAGCGAGAGAACGGATGGTCACTCTGATTGGTGAATGCTTTATACAATAATCTGCATAACTATCACATCTAGTACCTACGCATACCACACTTTGAGAAGCACCATAGGTGGTTGTTAGAATTTGAAATTTTGTAAATAATCAATGACCAGCTAATTCAAAAGTCTTAAAGAACTTTAAGAAAGGATTCTGCAACGATTTTTTTTTGGTATGACTTTGTTATCATTTGAACATTTTTGCTATTGTAGAGATAAATTGTTTATAAAATAATGTCAAATACAAGCTTATTCAACAAAACGTATTCATAATATAATTCTAAATTATAATTCTAAGTTTTCAATAATCGCCGAATAATTAAGAAAATCATGGTCCATGAATAACTACGAAATACTGATTTTATTCATTCTAAACACCTAAATCGCAAAAAATTAAAATAAAATATCTTCTTCTTATTATTATTATTATTATAGGCCTTGCGGCCTGTTTTTAAGAGGGATTAGCCTCCTGCGACGTCGATTCCCAGCTATCGGCCCATCTCTTTGGTGGTCTGCTCGGGAGTCGTCTACCATGGGGTTGGCCATACAGTGCGATGTAAGGGAGTCTGGATGGTTCCATTCTCCTCACATGCGCATACCATTGTCTTCTTCGTTGCCTTCCCCACCTAACGACATCTTCGATCTCGCATATTTCCCTGATCTTGGCATTTCTCAATCTATCTCGAAGACTCTTGCCTGTTATGCTTCTCAGAGTCTTTGTTTCTGACAATCTAGGTGCGTTTTTTTGTGGCAGCGGTGTCTGCTCTTTTTTCGATTCCATACGTCTTGATAGGTCGGACACAATTTTTGTATATCTTGATCTTGCTGCCGATCTTCATCTCAGGGTTTTTCCATATAGCATAGTTTTTCCATTTATTATTATTATTATTATTAATTTTTTTAATAAATAAAATATAATATATTAATTGATTAATTAATTCGGCAGTTACTTTGTGGTAATATCATTCCATTTTTTATTTAAGTGTTACTTGGTAAAAACCACTATTTCTTAAAATATAATATGAGACGTGTTTCATCACATTCCGCATCATTTAACTATGTTTGAAACACGTATAACATTAAATTTAAAGAAATAGTGGTATTATACCAAGCAAAACTTTTTTATACATACTCATTAGTTTATTTTAAATATGCTTCTTACCTTGTGTTTTTCTCATTTATTTCTTTTAAATTTGCTTCTTACGCCTATTTATCATACCTGTATATTGTTTTTTATATTTTGCCATGTATCAATATTAGTTTTGGTTATTCAAAAAAAATATTTTTGTTACTTTATGATTTGTGTTCCAGTCTTGTTAACCTTAATCCCATGTCCCAAAATGAGGAATATAAATTACTCCTCGGGAATATTATATGTATATATGACTTATGTATGTAACATGTTTTGAAATAAATATTAAATCATAATTTTTAAAAAGTTATTTGGTTATGAAATCTCGTCATAAATCCGACAATATATTAAATATTTGCTTTATTAAACTGGAGTTACCATCTTAGTTTAATTAACTTTTTTCCTTGAGAAAAATAAACTTGGGATAGTTGTGGTATAAGGCTGGCTTTGCGAGTACGAGGGAAAGCCTTTTTGTTTATAAATATATACTGCAACTCTCGCACAGCGGAGGTAGATCCGCGTATCCTTAATCCTTCTTGAACGTGATTCCTGAGTGCTGGAAATATTGCTGCGGTTTTATTTTGCACTTTGCTCGTACGTCCTGTGAGGAAAGTAAAAAGTCAAGGGAGATTGTGTACAATAATGTAAGTCTAAACAGCTCTAAAATACAGCCTTCATAAATTCAATAAATTCAATTCAATTCAATTCAATCTATTTATTTCAATTAATTTAAGCATTACAAAAAAAAAATATTAAATCGTGTACATTAAGAATACATTAAAGTAAAATATATGCATGAACTACTGCTAAAGGTGTAGAAGAATCCCGCTTCGGAAAATTCCTTTATACACATGGAACAGATCAATATCTAATGAGATATTGTTCAACATAGCGGTAGCTCTTCCTACAGGCATAACCATCGGTAGGTTGGTGCTGTGTAAAGGAATGTGAAACAATTTATGTCAACGCTGTCTTAGGTATTAAATTAATGATGTACGCTTTATATTTTTTTTGGAAAATATATTTATATACACGAAAAAAAAGTAAAATTTAAATAATTATTTCCACAATAAAATTATACGAAATCATTCTTGAAATATTTGCCAAAACTTAAATGTTATAATTATTTAAATTCACTAAAATAATTCATTCAGTTCTTATTCATTTTGTTATAAAAATATTACATAAAATCATGGTTTTCTATCCTTGATTTATTGTGTTTATAACAAAGAATTGTCTAGCCTCCACCAGTCTGATGATGTCGGTAACGACGAAACCCGATCAGTGGCCCAGTAAAATATATATGAACAAAATTATATAGTTGTTATTTTACTATATTTATCAACCGGTTTGTCGTGTACCTTATTTCTATAGATGGTTTACCATAAAAATATAATTTATATAAAAATGTAAAATCATGTTTTCAGGCGTTTTTCAGTAAATAAAATAATCAAGTTAGGATCTTGTATACATCTATACAAAAGGGTCTCTTCTAAATAAAAGCTTTCTCAAACCAACTAAAGATGCTTCGGCAAACTCAAATATGAAGCTACATGAGTTGTCAAAAAATGTGTAGTGTGGTTGTCAATCATGGGCAGAATGGCGAATGTTACACATATGTAAAGTGATCACTTAACCAGCCTATGAAAGGTCAGACATCTATATTCTTTTACATTTTTATTAAGATTTCAGTAAAATAAATCTTGATATAAAACACTTCATCTGGACAAAAATCAAGAATTTATGGACAAAAATTTTAAAACACACAATATTGTAAATAAAAATATTGTTTCTGAATATTAATTTTGTTATTACTCTTATATATTAAAAAAAGTACTACCATCTCTATTAACTCTCATGACACGTCGGTTGTCCAAACTTAAAACACAGTAAGGGGCATTTTTTTAGTACGTTTTTTTTCCATTTTTGGACTAAGTAAAATCTACTTATTCCAAAAATGCAAAAAAAAAATACTACAAAAAAAGACCGTTACTGTGTTTTGAGTTTGGACAGCCGACGTCTTTTGATCCATTCCTCATCATTTACAACCACTAAATCAATTAATGAGATTGTTTTTTGTTTACATTCAAAAAAATTATGTATTAATTAAGGTATTTTTTACATTTAAGTAACGCAAAAGAAAATAATTTCAAACGATGTTCTAATCAAGTTCTCAAATAAGATGTAATATTTCTAGCCATTATATTGCGTTTCAATTTTGTGTGGTCATTCGGGATGGCTATGAGGTCTTATCTTTCGGAGAACATTTTATTTTTATAGGCAACACTTTCATTGTTCGGCCCATATCTGATCTCCGTTTACCGTTTACTGAAATGAGAATGGTGCTGGAGTAAAAATAAAGATGCCTCGTTATTTAACGATAGGCTATATTGAGCTTCGGATAAATGTGTTTGGAAAATACAAAAAAACAATGCAATAAAATCGATTGCTTAATCTTTGATGAAATGATAATAAGAGCTAGAGAGGAAGATGGAATTTCATCTTAATTTAATGGCCACTTACCATTCAGACAGAAATATACTTTTTACTACTGTAAAACACGCTTTTAGGATATATATAATAGTATTAACAAGCTACACATTGTTTTGAATAGATATATTAAAAAAAAAAAGAATTATTCCTTTTTTGTGTTGATTCATGTAAACATGACTATTTTCAGGAACTACATAACTTCTCATCAACAGGTAAAAATCCAAACATAACATTTTAAGTGTGTCCAAATCCTTTTCCTTAAATATTGGTTTCTATACAAAGGAGTTATTTATTCCTTATCGTATACACGATATCGTATATACGTATACCTTATCGTATATACGTGACATCCATGTACCTTATCGTATACACGATTAGGTATATGGATGTCAGAGAATTTAAATGTTTCCGAACTATCATAGGCTGGTTTAAGTGATCACTTTATACAACTGTAAAATGTTGTAAATAAAATAACCATTCACATTATTGGTTAAATCAAAATTTTAAGTTATGTTATTAGGACGTCTCCCAGTATGTTAAGAAATCAAGAAGAATCTTACACATATTTTACATTTATTTTATGTCTGATGATGTCGGTAACGATGAAACTCAGTCACCGGTCAAATAAAATAAATGCCGAAAAAATTGTTGTTATTTTTTTTATGTAAAATTCAGTTTTACCAGTAAATGTCAGTATAAAACATAAATCCATCAACATTTTTAGTCTAGGGATGATTAAAACACTGATATCTTTGCCGTATGCATTTGATTGTCAGAAGACAAAAGCTCACAAATAAAACTTATCAGGGGGTTCATAATTTAGTCGGTATAATGGAACTTTGGTCATATGCATCTTCGGGCAGGTGGGGGTGTGTAATTTGCTTTACGGTTCGCGGAAGCATTTGCTTAACATTTATGGGTCGATTCCTTCCGGCTCATTTACCCTCGCGAAATGCCAATTCTTCTCTAGTTTCAAAATTTAAATGGCTCCTAGTTCGATGTCTTCTCGAATTGATTCGAGATCGGGTTTGTTCTTAAGCTGAAATAAAGAACGTTCCCTTGAGTCATTTGTGAATAAGAGACTGGGACATTTTACAGGCGAATTTCCGCTATTTTGCCTTTAAAACCTCGCTCTTAGCTAGCTTTATGCCGTCGTTAATTCTTATACTTTATGTCTTTAACGAAAATCGGTGAAGTTATTGGCTGTCTTTTAGTTGGACGTTTGGTCTGTTTTAAATGATCTCGAATTCCATTTTGTATAAATTGTGAGGTAAACATGTTAAACATGTAAACATGCATTTTGTCCGCCTCCGTAGTGCAATGGTCAGCACGCTCGGCTACCGTTCTGGAGGTCCCGGGTTCGATTCCCAAGGGGGGTAAAATAAATATAAGTGATTTTTTCACTGTAATATTTATTCAATATTACCATGGACTGGTACCTGAAGCGGAGGGCTGATCACCTTTCCTTCATGTGTAAACGATCAAGATAACACTGCGTTTATATGACACAGTGCCTTATGCACCATTGGGGTGCGGATAAGGGTTTTATTATTTATTAAACTTGTTAACTTTTAAATTTATTTATTGATTTGGCGTTTGATTTGTAGAACTCCATATTAATTTGTTAATTAATTTTTGAATCAAACACAGTTTTTTTGAGTCTACTAAATTGTATTTTATTGAAAAGACATAAAACTAAATATTGTGACAATTTTATAACCTAGTTTTAGCATTTTTAAACAAATGTTAACTGTCACAGTATTTATTTTTATGTGTTTTTAATAAAATACAACTTGGTAGACTCAAAAAATCTTTGTTTGAATTAAAAATTAATTCATAAATTAACTTATCAATGTTCATATTTTTTTTTAAATTAAACGAATATATTTTTTTTATGCACTTTTGGAATAAAATGGATAAGGTAAGAACCCAATAAAATATTCGAACCCGTGCAGCATTTAATATAAACTATCCGTCCATCCGTTAATACAAGTTTTGCACAAAAAGCTTTTTATTCCTTGCGCCAAAATTATTTAACTTGCTACCCGTAACTATTAAGAATTCCAAAATAAATTATTCTTTTAAGAACAGTGTCCGTCAATGGTTGCTCCTCGTTGGTAGGAACAAGGTGGAAACAGACTTAATTAGAGTCGAGGCTTAATTCTTGTGATTATTTTATTGTTCAACCTTTTTTTGTACTATATCTTGTAATGCATAAAATCTGGTAATGAAAAAAATTAAAAACAACCCCATATAGTATTACCATGTAAGTATTTTGGCTCAACACAGGCTATGCTTAAAGAGCCGTATTACATGTTCAATTCAATTTAATTCAAACCCTTATCCACACCCCAATGGTGCATAGGGCACTGCATTACATAAAAACGTGTTATCTTGATCGTTAACACACGAAGGAAAGGTGATCAGCCCACAGCTTCAGGTACCAGTCCAGGGTAATATTGAATAAATATTAGAGTGAAAAAAATCACTTATATTTATTTGACCCCCCCTGGGAATCGAACCTGGGACCTCCAGAACGGTAGCCGAGCGTGCTGACCATCACACTACGAAAGCGGACATGGTGGTTTTACATTTAATTATTACAATATAAAAAAATGTATCTATGTAACCTAAAATAAAAAAAAAATTAAGTAGCCACTGTCGTATGCTATTTGGCACCTCTTTGTCGGCAAGTTCCTGGTAGTAAAATATACTCACAAATATTAAATAAATATGACAATATCATAGAAAATATTGTACTCATGAAAATGCTGTGTGGATATAAAAACAAAAAATGCCATGCAACCATGATTTGATGTTTACTAGTCAATCGATTTAGTGGGGTGACCATCTCAATGCAGGATGAATATATTGTTATGGATAGAATATCTGATTGTGAACCATTAACGTAAGTTCATTGTCATGTACAAATGCTGATATGTATGCACATATGCGAATTTAACTATGTACCCATATTGCAGGGCGTCAGTAATCCATGCTTTTCGAAGTACATATTTGTGTAATCCATAGAATAAATGCTACACATATCAGTTTATCCGAAATAAACCTTAATCGCATAAAATCACCTTTATTAAATTTGTCAACCAATTGAGTGCATTTTATAACTCACTTACGCTAATTGCATTTGGTTGAGTGTGTTCATTCGACGAAAAAGATTTTATTTATAAAGCTTAAACAATCACATAGATAATCGTATCACGTCATATACCACATGTTTTTTCAGGCTAAAGTTATGTAGATATTTAACATTCCTAGTACATAAAATATAGTAAAAAAATGCATCAAAATCATAATTTATCGAAGGCATGTATATATATATATATATATATATATATATATATATATATATATATATATATATATATATATATATATATATATATATATATATATATATATACATATATACATATATACATATATATATATATATATATATATATATATATATATATATATATATATATATATATATATATATATATATATATATATATATATATATATATATATATATATATATATATATATATATATATATATATTTATTTATATATACATATATATATATAAATATATATATATAAATATATATATGTATATATATATATATATATATATATATATATTATATATATATATATATATATATATATATATATATATATATATATATATATTATATATATATATATATATATATATATATATATATATATATATATATATATATATATATATATATATATATATATATATATATATATATATATATATATAATATATATATATATATATATAT